>NC_048567.1:65654183-65896683 GCF_013265735.2 Oncorhynchus mykiss
AGAAGAGATTACACGTTAAAGATCTTGCCTGACAGCCCATTGAAGAAGAGATTACACGTTAAAGATCTTGCCTGACAGCCCATTAAAGAAGAGATTACACGTTAAAGATCTTGCCTGACAGCCCATTAAAGAAGAGATTACACGTTAAAGATCTTGCCTGACAGCCCATTAAAGAAGAGATTACACGTAAGGCATCCAATTAATAAGAGAATGTGTGATACCATAGGGGGATGGGGAGTGCAGCTGTGCAGCCAGGCTGTTTTGACAAGAGCCAGCCCAGGCAGACCAATCCACCTGAGACCTACAGCAGCAGCACACAGAGCTGTATTCACTTCTTACCAAAAGGCCTCAATCATTAAAAGATTAACATTATAAACCAGTCCATGGTTATTTATTTGACACATATATTGTTTTTATGAACACTGTCCTGTAATTTTTTATAGCCTTTAAAAATGAACATTTTAATCAGTCCAGGTATTAAAATTAAATCAGGACTTGAGTTGCAGTGGTTATAACCAAAGCTCTACTGTGACTGACGCAAATTTGCCTTGATCGAAGTGTGTAGATGCACTTTTCTTCAGTGGTCAGGTTCTGATACAGCAGTTTTGCCACTTTTTTTGCCCACAGTCTAAACTATTATTTATGTTTAGTCAGGTAATGTACAGAAGTTTGTTCTACTGATAGGCTTATGGGAAAAGGAAAAGTGAAGGCCTGTTAGTTGCCTAATAGAACCCCCGAGTCAATGTCACCCCTTGGTTTTACTAGCAGGACAGATGTATGCAGGTTCTGCTGTATCCATAAAAGTTTACGCAGCATTGCAAGCTTTACAGCGTATTTGGTATTGTTGTATTCAAAAAGAAATCAAGCCCAGTGGCATTTCCTCACATCTTAAAAGAATGACACCCAGCTATGTGACAGTTCCCCTCTCCTTATCGGCGGAATTTATACACTCTCCAGACCAGGTGCAGTAGCCTATACAGTCTCTCTTTCTCTCACACACACCTCGCACACACTCACTCTCTTGGTTCCTCCTCCTGCACGACAGTTCCATTGTGTGTGCCATCCCACACTCAATTCTCCCATCTGTTGTTAACTGAGAGTATTTCACAAGCTGTAAATTCAGAGCAGATATATAAGGGCATGGTGGGCTTTTTACAGGGAGACAGGGACTGGTGCATTGGAATCCTTGGTTTACAGTCTAGAGGTCAAGTATATTGTTATGGTAATGCCCAAGGTCAGATGTGTACAGTATGTAAAGACCTGCGGATGTAAAAAATGGGGACACCCTGATCACATCCTGATCTGTTTCTCCTGTCTTGTGCTTGTTTCCACCCCCCCACCAGGTGTCTCCCATTTTCCCCCATTATCCCCTGTGTATTTATACCTGAGTTTTTTTTTGTTGTCTGTTGCCAGTTCGTCTTCTCTTGTTCAGGTCGTACCAGCGTGTTTCCCGGTTTTTCCTGTTTTCTAGTTTTGTTTTCTAGTCTTCCCTGTTCTGATCTTTCTACATGTCCAGAGCCTGCCTGTCATCCTGTACCTGCCTGACTCTGACCTGGTTTACAAACCCCTGCCTGCCCTCAACCTGCCCTTTGCCTGCCCCACGTGTTACAATAAATATCTGAGATTCAAACTATCTGTGTCTGCATCTGGGTCTTATCCTTAGTCGTGATAGACACATTGAAATACCAGGTGTGCTTGGGCTACTCCCTACATACAGCATTTTTGCTCCTAGCTAATAACGACATCAC
Source organism: Oncorhynchus mykiss (assembly GCF_013265735.2). Taxonomy (NCBI): domain Eukaryota; kingdom Metazoa; phylum Chordata; class Actinopteri; order Salmoniformes; family Salmonidae; genus Oncorhynchus; species Oncorhynchus mykiss. The sequence continues at coordinate 65,655,932 of NC_048567.1, forward strand.
AATCCTACATCCACCGCTCTCAGTCAGTGCTCTCTTTCACAGGTCCTAGGGCGAGGACTGAAACGGGGGAAACAACACTTCTCCTACAATGCTCCTTGGTCTTGGAACGAGCTACAAAATATTACTACATGACTAAAAGTACGTGGACACCTGCTCGTCGAACATCTCATTCCATTCCATGGGCATTAATATGGAGTTGGTCCTCCCCTTTGGTGCTATAACAGAATCCACTCTTCTGGGAAGGCTTTCCACTAGATGTTGGAACATTGTTGAGGGGACTTGCTTCCATTCAGCCACAAGAGCATTAGTTAGGTCAAGCACTGATGTCAGGCGATTTGGCCTGGCTCGGTGTTCCAATTCATCTCAAAGGTGCTCGATGGGGTTGAGGTCAAAGCTCTGTGCAGGCAGTTTTTCACAACGATCTCGACAAACCATTTCTGTATGGACCTCGCTTTGTGCACATTGTCATGCTAAAACAGGAAAGGGCCTTCCCCAAACTGTTGCCACAAAGTTGGAAGTACAGAATCGTCTAGAATGTCATTGTATGCTGTAGCCGAACCATGAAAAACAGCCCCAGATCATTATTCTTCCTCCACCAAACTTCACAGTCGGCTATATACATTCGGGCAGGTAGCGTTCTCCTGGCATCCGTCAGACCCAGACTCGTCTGTCGGACTGCCAGGTTGTGAAGTGTGATTCAACACTCCAGAGAACGCGTTTCCACTGCTCCAGAGTCCAATGGTGGCGAGCTTTACACCACTCCAGCCAGCGCTTGTCATTGCACATGGTGATCTTAGGCTTATGTGCAGCTGCTCGGTCATGGAAACCCATTTCACAAAGCTTGCAACGAACAGTTCTTGTACTGACGTTGCTTCCAGAGGCAGTTTGGTACTCGGAGATGAGTGTTGCAACTGAGGACAGATGATTTTTACACACTTCAGCACCCGCCGGTCCCATTCTGTTAGTTTCTGTGGCCTACCACTTCGCGGCTGAGCTGTTGTTGCTCCTAGACGTTTCAACTTCACAATAACAGCACTTACAGTTGACCGAGGCAGCTCTACCAAGGCAGAAATTTGACAAACTGACTTATTGGAAAGGTGGCATCCTATGACTGTGCCACGTTAAAAGTAACTGAGCTTTCAGTTAGCCATTCTACTGTCAATGTTTTTCTATGGAGGTTGCATAGCTGTATGATCGATTTTTTTTATACCTGTCAGAAACGTGATTGGCTGAAATAGCGAATCCACTAATTTGAAGGGGTGTCCACATACTTTTGCATAGATAGTGTACTTTAAAACGGGAGAAAATGGTGTTGCTGTCTGAGTTTCAAGCTCTGATAGAAAATGTTATTGACCATTGTAATTGTTTTTAATGTATTGTATTATGTGTACACGCTGACTACTTCCTGCTGACCTCTTGCCAGGTCCCTCTCGCAAAATACGTTTATAACCTCAAGGGTCATTTCCTTGTTAAATAAAGGTAAAAATAAATACAAATAATAATACAAAATAAAATGTTGATATACTTATCTGGATCTTATGATTAAATATAGAAACAGTATTTGTGAAATCAGTGTGTACCTATTCTAGGTTTTAGTCATTGTTGACAGGAACATTGTGGCCTTAGATAACATATTTATGTTAGTGGTGTAAGCAGCATTGGGGTCATTGTGGATATGGTCACACAAACAATTGACATAAATCAGTGAGAAATGTCGTTTTATGAACTTCTACTTTCTGACGGCCAGATCTGAGGTCAGTGAATTTTCAGCCAGGACTCTTTGTAACAGCAGGTCTCATGCCATGCTCATGAGTTTCCCCCCAAAACCCCAGTGTTGCAATAAACTGCCCTCTTTCCTCTCCACTTCTCCCCCTGTCCCTCGTCACTGCCTCTCCTCTGCTCTGCTTCCATGCTTCTCTCTCCTCCAGTGATCCGTCATGGGATGACAGTGTGCCCGTAGCTGAATTTCTGCTCCACAAATAGGTCTGCCAGGCGAGCCTCTCTTTTTTGGGCCCTACCACGATGGCCTGCTATCCTAGTCATGTGTCCCATGTGCTGGCCTGTGAACACACACCTTCAGCAGTCTGCATGACCCCGAGCAGCCCTGACCGACCGCGCGACAAGCTTATTTTAGACCTTGTCCCCCCCAACCTCTCTCTCTCTTTCTCTCTCTCTCCCCCTCCCTCTCCCCTGACAGTCACCCATCATCAATCACAGGCCTGTTGGAGGTGAAAAAAACAAACAATACCCCTCGAGGACGTGAGGGGCGATTTTCGAGTGGTGGCAACAACTTTGCAACTTTTCAAATATATTCCGTCCCCAGCAGGGGTTCGGCCCCATGAATCTGCCAGCCAATAAAAGTTTGCACTCAGCGGAGACTGTCAGTAACCCACCCTGTCTGCAGGAGAGGCATTCACACCAACAATTAGTACTTAATAAATCAGGGCCTCATTTTAACACCTTGAATCTCCACACCGAGGGGGACCTCAGGACCATGGAGATGTCTTCGAGATAGATATTACCCTCTCATCAACAGCACCATGTTAACTGACTACTATCCTAATGGGACGGTGGTTATCAACGGGATTTTACCTTTGAGTACAGTTTGGATGTTGCAGGTCCTGAGTGCCCTGACTGAAAGGTTATTCAGGTCTGTACTGTGGTCAAATACGACATACTTGTATATTGCATTGATAATGACATATGTCCAAACCTGAGAGAGAGAGACATCTGTGTACCAACTAGAGTAGAGCATGTAGGACATGGAAGGTGGGTGTGTTTGACAGTGGAACACCTGTTCTGTGTGCACTGTCTAGAGAATGTGACTGTGGCCTTAGGATAAAGTCGAGCTCTCAGGGTGATAGAGCACATTGTGTGTGTGTGTGTGTGTGTGTGTGTGTGTGTGTGTGTGTGTGTGTGTGTGTGTGTGTGTTTGTGTATGTGTGTGTGTGTGTGTGTGTGTGTGTGTGTGTGTGTGTGTGTGTGTGTGTGTGTGTGTGTGTGTGTGTGTGTGTGTGTGTGTGCGCGTCTGTTGCACCAGTATCTATAGCACACTCTAAGGGAGGCAGGTAGAGGTTAGGTTAGAGTGTTGGGCCAGTAAACAAAAGGTTGCTGGTTCAAATCCCTGAGCAGACTATGTAAAAAATATGTAAATGTTCCATTGAGCAAGGCACTTAACCCTAATTGCTCCAGGGTCACTGTCAGTAATGGCTGATCCCTGGCTCTGACCCCACTCTCAGGGGGAGTGGGATATATGAACATGTGTGAAACAGGACAAATGTAAGCACCTACCTTTTTATCTCAAATGGTTGTGCCCTGGGTGGCACAAGAAAGGTGTTCTAATAAAATAATGAATTTTCACATGTAGCAGTGTTGCTCACAGTGGCTGCCTTCTATCATATCATGTTTAGTTGACAACGGTGTTGGAAGGTATTGGGTAACCTAAACAGCCCCCCTCATCCTCACTTGGTATGCTCTGGATGGTCAAGTGGAACATTCCTGGAGACTCTATGTCAGTCAGTTGGCTCAGAGCTGTTTTAATCATCTAAACCAGTAGATAAAATGTTACCAGAGGAGGCCTCAATGTTCCCTGGCACTATGTATTCTCTAATGAAACCAAAACAAGGCCCCATTACAGGTTTAAAGGCCCATTCCAGAGTAAGAAGGCCCCTGATTGCAACATACATCTGACCATTTCATTAATAGGGTTACTGTAATATAATATCCACAGATCAGTCTCTCTCTCTCTCTTTCTCCCTCTCTCCCCTCAGTCTTTCTCTCTCCCTCTACCCCCTCCCCTCTCTCTCTCTCTCTCTCTCATCTTCTCTCTCTCTGAGGTTCTGTCTTGGTGCCACATCCCTGATAGTTTACACTTCTCATATGTCACCAGGTCGTTACATTTATTTTGAACGGTTCCAGTCTGATGACACTGTCTTTAATTAGTGCAATTCATGATTCCAAATTCCACACCAAATCTATCTATCAACGCATGAGTTTGATCAATGGTTTTATGATTATTAAGAGCAATGATATGTCTTTATCGTTTGATGATGTCCCATTGGGTCTGGATTAAGGTGTCTGATGTATAGGCCTTCTTGATGTATATGCAATACAACTCTAAATATCTTTCAGACAAGCATTATGCAAATTAATGTACAAGTATTCAGATTACATTTGTTTTTTATTAGCAGACTAGAAACAAATAGTAAAATTACCATACGTTATTGTGGGACTTTTTTTTATGTGAAATTATTATTTTCTAAATCAGTGTAGTTCTATATATGGTGAATCAGTTGTTTGGAATTGTAGTGCTAATTGATTATCTACCGTGCAACTACATTGCTCTATTCTGTTTGGTCAGATGTTAATTCATTGTTGAAAGAAGTAGTTGAGTTGATGTACTGTACGGCTGTGAATATGGAAGAGACTATAAAGACACTCCTGACTTGTAAAACAACGTACCTTACCCTAACCCTAACCCTAACCCTAACCCTAACCAAACCCTTAACTCTAACTTTAAACTTAACCTAATTTTAACCAATTCTGAAAGTAAATATTGGTTTGCTGGTCAGGAGTGTCCATATGGCCTTTCCCTATGAATGTGGTTAGTTTGTGATTAAATCTGAAAAAAAGAGTAAACGTTCTCCATCCAGTGTTTGGCTACCTACATAGTCATCCATCCACCATCTAAAGAACACTCAAATTCAATATGTATAAAACTTACAAATGTACATACTGCACTTGTAGATTTAAGTCACAGAAGATCAAGGTTAATTGAGCAGTGTGCTAGAGTAACAGTGTGCAGCAGTGTGGGTTAGTGGGTTGGATGAGTAGAAGACTCGATGGAGGTTTCATTTCACCTACCCGTCAAACAAAAATAACTTGGTATGCTCTTCTCAGAATACCTGATATGAACCTATGATTAATGGTGCGTGCTGTAATTAGATCTACATTCATTATGCAAACAGCAGATGTGATCTGACACTTCCAGTGAGTTGAAACATAGTTAGTAATGAGAAAGCATTGTCAGAGGAAAGAATCCAACCCAAAATATTCCTCACAATTTTTTCCAGTTATGTACATGACATTCACAAAACCCTTATGACATTTCACAACAAACTCCCTCTGCCCTACTGCTCGTCCCCTAACCCACCCCACTCCATCCCACCCACCCCACACACACCCCCCAACTTTTTGTCTTTGAATCTCCTCAGTTTCAGCCAACCACAAATTACAGCAGCGGGGGCTTTTCACATTAAAGGTCCGGGTGAGTGGAAATCTAAAAGCAGGACCCATAGCCTCTCCAGGCATGCGGTTGGGCAGCCGCTGCATGAACGTGTTCCAGATATCGTCACATCACATGAAGATTCCATACCGCACACATCAATCTCTCAGCATGCTGATTTACAGCCACCCTTGCCACAGGGGGTGGACCCGGCTGGAGTGTGTGTGTGTGTGTGTGTGTGTGTGTGTGTGTGTGTGTGTGTGTGTGTGTGTGTGTGTGTGTGTGTGTGTGTGTGTGTGTGTGTGTGTGTGTGTGTGTGTGTGTGTGTGTGTGTGTGTGTGTGTGTGTGTGTGTGTGTGTGTGTGTGTGTGTGTGTGTGTGCATGAGTGTGCGTGCATGCATGTGTGTGTGTGGTGTGTTTGTGTGTGTTCGTGCTGGATGGCATATGGGCGGGGGGGTATGGTATGTGTGTATACAGCAGTACATACTGGAGAGGGAGGGGGTAGACTTGAAGTTAGAATCTGTTTGGCTGGTGAGATCATCTGCAAGAAGACCCGATAAGTACGTGTTGATAACATATTGTCATTGTCTGTGTCAGAAATGGTTGGTTGGTTCTTTACAGCTCAGAAGTAGTCAATATGCCTGTGACGTGATTCTGCTGGCGGGTGAATCTGCTGCCCTCGAGGACTGTCAACCTTTTGACAGAAAATGTCCACTAATATATGCATTGGGTTTTCTCTCTTCTCACAGTCTAACACGTTGTTCCGTCTGAGCCGTTCCAAGCCGAGGAATGTGAAAGAGGTAGAAAAGGAGAAAGTTTGGAGCCGAGTAAAAGTGATACCAGAGTTTAGCCGTTTTTATCCAAAGATACACTCTTAAATATCCACCACTAGAGATGACATATTTTAAAAATAAATCAAGTCAATTGTGTGTTTTTCTTGGCTGTCCACATTGTCTATAAAAAGCAAAAAGAGCAGTCCGTTCACTTTAGGTGATAACTAGACTGGGTCTTTGTGAAGTCCAAGGGCTGGCCAACGAGTCATGCTTTACTTTGGAGGCTAAAAGTGAGCTCAACTTTGTGTGCAAAGTTGTCAGAATTTGTGCCTTGTTTGCAGAGTATAATCCATTTGTGTGCTTGTCCGTATGTGTGAATGTATATGAGCTTATGTGCCTGTGCTTGAATGTGTGCATAGAAATGTATATTAGACATTATAAGAGTGTATGTTAATCTTTTTCATACATTTTGGGGGGGATGTTGACACGTTTGCCAAAGCCAACATTACAGGCCACAGGTTTATGAGTTGTGAGCCAATTTTCCTATTTCTGTTGATTGAATAGCTGAATAGCATCTGGGGCTCACCTTGGGCTTTGGAGCCAGAACAATCTGGGGTGAACTCTGACCTCTGTGACAGCCAGGATGCTTCTCGCCTTTCCTGTGTCGCTGCTCGGTTCTGTTAGCTGTTTTTAGTGAAAGTCTCTGATAAGAACTGACAGGTCAATAAAAGCAGAAATATTATCGTCTCTTTCATTAACCACTGCTTTAGCAGCTGCCAAAATATCTCCCAATGCTCTCGCTGGTTCCAGTCCAGGCATTCACCATCTTTCCGGAAAGGTGCTAATTTTACGGCATTGGAAGGCTTAAACCCGCAGATATGCTAAACATTTTTAGACGCCAACTGTGCCCAATCAGCAACAACACTGTATTGTTATTTTCCAGACGTTTCCTGCCCACGGGCGGCTATTCCAGCTGCTGAAATGGCGAGTGCGAGAGCGAGAGAGAGAATGACCAGTCCCACAAATATCACCCTATCATTGTATGATGACCGTGTACGCCGGCCCCCTCAACACTGCATCTCTCAACACCCTAATACATTATGCCAAGGTGTTTACGGACAGCCTTCACAGTGTGTTATACTGGTGCAGTTTATCATAGCCACACCTTTACAACTATGTTTTAGTTTGCCGCTACTGCTTGGATGCATTTAGTGCAGCTGGGACTTGTTGTTATAGCTGTTGTTTACACTAAGACTTGTCTGTTACATGACAACTGATTTAGAGATAAGCGTTTGATGTTCTATTTCAGCATAGACTTAAAAGACCCCTCTGTCACATTAATCAGAGTCGCCGCCCCTTCCATTCTACGTATCCCGTCAATCCCAACGCCTCTGCCTCCCGCAGATGATTTATTGGGGGAAAAAGGCACTATATTTGTAGCGCAACCTTTCCCCGGAGGGTCTGAAACCCCCAGCTGAAGTCAGTTAATTATTTGTCCCACTCAATCTAATACATTTCCCCTGTGCCAAGTCCGTTCAGTAGGCTCACAGTGAGCTGGCCATCCTGTCCTCCAACCCCCCGCCCCCCAACATGCCCTCTCTTACTGTCGGTCACTGCGGAAAATCAGACGGCCCATCCATCTGCCCATGTTATCCTAGCAACCAAAGTTATGTTGCTATGGTAAAGGTCTCCCTATATGAACTTGTCAATCAAACTGAATGGATTTAACTTGTTTTTCTCACAAGATCTCATTCATGTTTTTTTTCTTCTCATTGTGACGGTATTGCTGCCGTGTCAAGTCAACAGTATTTATGGGTTTACAACCGTTCCTTACTAAATTTAGACCCATGATTAAAATGTGTACCCTTGGCTCTTACAACAACAGGGCTGTAATACAGAACTTCACAACTAAAGGCACAAACACATGCCCCAGGGTCAGATGCCAGCAGAAACAAGGATGTGAGCCAACTCTGAGTTTCTCTGAATCCTTTCCCAAAATCAGATTACCATTCTGTACCAGTAAGTCGATGTTGAGTACCACGTGGCGTTGTAATGAAAGGATCAAGCTGTTACCGGTTCTTAGCATGTAAGGTGTAAGAGTTGCACGCCATGCCGGGTAACCACATCTGTTTGGAGATAATGTGTGATTTAAGCGTTGCGAGTTGAGGGTGAAACTCCAGGAAAACTCGATAAACCACACAAAGCCAGCGTAACAACAGAAAGCCTCCGTAACCCTGAGTAATGCCCAAATTAAGTGTGAGAAACAGGGAGAAAAGAATGACATTGTAATATCTTTAATGACACGGTTTACACTAGGATAAGTATCAAGTTTCATTGGAAATATTTCTGCCTATGAAATGCATGCAGAATTTGTCACATTTTGCACGCTGACTTACACATCAGTATTAAGCTGGAAATAGTAATACTTGAATTTCAAGTTGTTGTATCATTGTAATGACCTTCCCCACCTTTCAAGACATCTGTGAACTTTGCTGTTTACTCTATTTGATTGTTATTCTTATCGTCTGGTATTTCTAAGAAAACGATTCAATTAAATTGATATTTCCTTTTTTGGTAGTTCTCCATTTATTTAAAAACGACATACATTGGGTGAATTTTGGATTCTCAAGTACTGAAATTATTATTTTTTGTCCCTGTCCATACTTTCATCTAGTGGTGTGTACAGTATTGATAAATGTTTTGTGTACTTAAACACCAATATACGTTAAATATATTTTGAGAGCTAATGTCAGATGTCACAAAATGCTTATGTAAGCTCCTTAAAGGTCTTACATAAATTGTCCTCAGCAACAGGTTTACAGAGGTACCATTTGAACATGAAAACGTGCTTTAGAACACAGGGAACCATCAGTCACTGGTTGGTACTGGTGGTGAGGGGAAGATTGACATTCTAATAACAATAATAAAATAAGTTGCAACTTTGACATTTACTATGACGTCAAATGTTATTTTTTGTTTTGCGCTGTTACACCCCCGGCTTAGAGTCGTAGACTAATAACAGATGGCTAAATCAAGATGAGGTCGAAGGCTTTGTGGGAAGGCTCTGGTGACCAATCACAGCGTTGGAAACAGGTCTGGTCGTTAGTTAGTCCAGAAGGGAACTGCAAACCCGTAACATCATGACCTTGCTCTTAGGTTAAACAACCAGGCGGTGCATGAAGGACTGTTAGGGAATATCATGGATCAGTTGTCAGTGTTTCCTTCCTGCTATAGCAGCCTGGACTCAAAGACTAGACATAAAATACAGTACCAGTCAAAAGTTTGGACACACCTACTCATTCTACAATGTAGAAAACAGTCTAAATAAGGTTTTTCTTTATTTAGACTGTTTTCTACATTGTAGAATAATAGTGAAGAGTGTAGTAACCAAAAAAGTGTTTTAGATTTTAGATTCTTCAAAGTAGCCACCCTTTGCCTTGATGACAGCTTTGCACACTCTTGGCATTTTCTCAACCAGCTTCACCTGGAATGCTTTTCCAACAGTCTTGAAGGAGTTCCCACATATGTTCAGCACTTATTGGCTGCTTTTCCTTCACTCTGCGGTCCAACTCATCCCAAACCATCTCAATTGGGTTGAGGTTGGGTGATTGTGGAGGCCAGGTCATCAGATGCAGAGCTTGATTGCTCTCCTTCTTGGTCAAATAGCCCTTACACAGCCTGGAGGTGTGTTGGGTCAGTGTCCTGTTGAAAAACAAATGATAGTCCCACTAAGTGCAAACCAGATGAGATGGTGAATCACTGCAGAATGCTGTGGTAGCCATGCTGGTTAAGTGTACCTTGAATTCTAAATAAATCACCAATAGTGTCACCAGGAAAGCACCCCCACACCACCACACCTCCTCCTCCATGCTTCATGGTGGAAACCACACATGGGAAGATAATCTGTTCACTTACCCTGCATCTCACAAAGACACGGCGGTTGGAACCAAAAATCTCACATTTGGACTTATCAGACCAAAGGACAGATTTCCACCGGTCCATTGCTCGTGTTTCTTGGAACCAACAAGTCTCTTTTTCTTATTGGTGTCCTTTAGTAGTGGTTTCTTTGCAGCAATTAGACTATGAGGGCCTGATTCCCACAGTCTCCTCTGAACAGTTGATGTTGAGATGTGTCTGTTACTTGAACTCTGTGAAGCATTTATTTGTGCTGCAATTTCTGAGGCATCTGGTCTCCAGTGCGTCTCCTCGGGCCGGCATACATGGCACCAGCCTTACGCATGGTGTCCCCGGTTCGCCAGCATAGCCCAGTGCGGCCTATTCCACCTCGCCACACTGGTCGGGCTGGCATTCAACCAGGTAAGGTTGGGTAGGCTCTGTGCTCAAGAGCTCCAGTGCGGCTGCACGGTCAGGTCTATCCAGTGCCACCTCCACGTACCAGCCCTCCGGTGGCAGCCCCCTGCACCAGGCTCTCTCCGTCTCATCCCTACAGGTGCTCCCACCTGTCCAACACTGCCAGAGTCTCCCGTCTGTCCTGAGCTGCTAGAGTCTCCCGTCTGTCCTGAGCTGCTAGAGTCTCCCGTCTGTCCTGAGCGCCTAGAGTCTCCCGTCTGTCCTGAGCCACTAGAGTCTCCTGTCTGTCCTGAGCTGTCAGAGCCGCCAGGAGCTGCCAGAGCCGTCAGTCAGCCAGGAGCTGCCAGAGTTCAAGGGGGCCGAATACTTTCAAAGTTCAAGGGGGCCGAATACTTTCGCAAGGCACTGTATTTTGTGGGTGATTGTTTCCTGTGTCAGTGTTTGTGCCACACGGGACTGTTTCGTTTCCTTTTCACTTGGTTATTTTGTATTTGTGTCATGTTCAGTCTTTTCTATTAAAACATGGACACTTACCGCGCCCATGCAGAAATCAAATTACCATTAAAAAAATTATGAAAAAAATTCAGTCAACTAGAGATATCTATTTATTTGCATCTCAGTCCACTGCATACGCCGATGTTGCACTTACGCATCTGCGGTGAAAGGTGTTCGAGCTCAAGCAATGTTTGTCAGACCATGAGACATCCCGAAAATCGGTCTTCTCACAAAATTGTCTATAACCTCCAAACGATTTGGCTATTATGACCCCTCTATGGAAAGTTGAGACTCTCATGAACATGTTGTTTTTTTTGCCCACAGGCCTCACAAGAATCGTCTGAAGGACCCCCGGTGCCAGTTGAAAAAATAAATGGAAGTACAGTGCTTTCGGAAACTATTCTGACCCCTTGACTTTTTCCACATTTTGTGACGTTAGAGCCTTATTCTAAAATGCATTAACTTAATTTCTTTCCTCATCAATCTACTCACAATACCCCATATTTGCAAAAACAGGTTTTTAGAAATGTTTGCAAATGTATTTAAAAAAACATCACATTTACATAAGCATTCAGACCCTTTTACGCACCTTTGACAGCAATTACAACTTCTTGGGTATGATGCTACAAGCTTGGCACACCTGTATTTGGGGAGTTTCTCCCATTCTTCTCTGCAGATCCTCTCAAGCTCTGTCAGGTTGGATGGGGAGCGTCGTTGCACAGCTATTTTCAGATTTCTCTAGAGAAGTTTGATCGGGTTCAAGTCCGGTCTCTGGCTGGGCCAATCAAGGATATTCAGAGACTTGTCCCGAAGCGTTGTCTTGGCTGTGTCCTGAACCTTCATCCCAGTGTGAGGTCCTGAGGAAACACAAGCATTTCGCTACACCCGCAATAACATATGCTAAACACGTGTATGTGACCAATAACATCTGCTAAACACGTGTGTATGTGACCAATACGATTTGATTTGGAGCATGTTTTCCTCAAGGATATCTTTTTAATTTTACATTTTTTTTTGTGTGAATTTTTACCCCCTTTTTCTCCCCAATTTCGTGGTATCCAATTGTTAGTTGGAGTAGTGTCTTGTCTCATCGCTACAACTCCCGTACGGGCTCGGGAGAGACGAAGGTTGAAAGTCATCCAATACACAACCCAACCAAGCCGCACTGCTTCTTAACACAGCGCTCATCCAACCCAGAAGCCAGCCGCACCAATGTGTCGGAGGAAACACTGTGCACCTGGCAACCTTGGTTAGCGTGCACTGCGCCCGGCCCGCCACAGGAGTCGCTGGTGCGCGATGAGACAAGGATATCCCTACCGGCCAAACCCTCCCTAACCCGGACGATGCTAGGCCAATTGTGCGTCGCCCCACGGACCTTCCGGTCGTTGGTGTTTACAACAAGCCTGGGCGCGAACCCAGAGTCTCTGGTGGCACAGCTGGCGCTGCAGTACAGTGCCCTTAACCACTGCGCTACCCGGGAGGCCTCCTCAAGGATATCTCTGTACTTTGCTCCGTTCATCCCCACAGCATGATGCTGCCTCCACCATGCTTCACCTTCACCTGGTGCCAGGTTTCCTCCAGTTGTGACGCTTGGCATTCAGGCCAAAGAGTTCAATCTATGTTTCATCAGACCAGAGAATCTTGTTTCTCATGGTCTGAGAGACTTTAGGTGGCTTTTGGCAAACTCCAAGTGGGCTGTCGTGTGCATTTTCCCGAGGAGTGGCTTCCGTCTGGCCACTCTACCATAAAGGCCTGATTGATGGCGTGCTGCAGAGATGGCTGTCCTTCCATCTCCACAGAGAAACTCTAGAACTCTGACAGAGTGACCATCGGTTTCTTGGTCACCTCCCTGACCAAGGCCCTTCTCCCCTGATTGCTCAGTTTGGCCAGGCGGCCAGCTATAGGAAGGGTATTGGTGGTTCCAAACGTCTTCCATTTAAGAATGATGGAGGCCACTGTGTTCTTGGAGCCCTTCAATGCTGCAGAAATGTTTTGGTACTCTTCCCCAGATCTGTGCCTCGACACAATCCTGTCTCAGAGCTCCAAGGACAATTCCTTTTACCTCATTGCTTGGTTTTTGCTCTGATATGCACTGTCAAATATGCGACCTTGTATAGACAGGTGGGTGCCTTTCCAAATCATGTCCAATCAATTTAATTTACCACAGGTGGACTCCAATCAAGTTGTAGAAACATCTCAAGGATGATCAATGGAAACAGGATGCACCTGAGCTCAATTTCGAGTCTCATAGCAAAGGGTTTGAATACGTATGTAAATAAGGTATTTCTGTTTTTAATTTTTAATAAATTTGCTAACATTTCTAAAAACCTGTTTTCACTTCATCATCATTGGGTACTGTGTGTAAATTGATGAGGAAAAAATTGTAACATGTCATATGTATTGCAAATTCGTAACATATTGTATGAATTTGCAATTCATAACATGTCATACGAATTGTAATTCATAACATATCATACAAACTGTCCCCATGGACATCCACAAATTAACATATCATACGAAATGTAACATATCATAGTAATTGGAGGGAGACAGATTTACATTTACATGACCCCTGAGTCCAGGTTTGCTATAGACAGCATGCCTGGTGGAGATACGGCCACCTTCCTTCTCCTTTTGACTTCATCAGTCAGCGTAGATCAGATGCCAATCTAGATCTACAATCTTGTGTTCTATAAAATTCATAATTAAAAGCAATAAGAAACAGGTGGGTCTGTATGTGTCACGTCTGGAATGCTGAAGGAACCAAGGCGGACTGAGGCTCAGTGGAGGCTTAGTGATGCTCTGGCACGGTGGAGAGGACCTCCGCGGGGTTGTCCTTTAAGTCTGCCTCCCTCAGCCGTTGAGGAAGAAGTTGCTTTAAGTCTCTACATGTGAATCTGTCACTCCAGCTATTGGTTGGCAAGGGGTAGGGGGGTAGTGGATTTAGGCCATTAGTTTCGGGCCGCACTCGCAGACACACACTCACATGTGTGTGTGGAGTTACCGAGGTCTTTCTGCTAATTATAGGTTGAAATCTGACAGAGAAAAATGAGAGGGAAATGGGACAGCTGCAAGGGCCTGGACCACGGGGGAAGAACCAGGGGAGAGAGAGGGGTTTGATTTCTCCCTAAGTCCTCAAACCCCTCTTCCGACAGGAAAACAAAATTCAATCGTCTTGGTGTCCTTCTCGCTCTCTTATCCCCTCTCAATCCCCCTTCTTCCCCCCTCTCAGTCAGAGGTCAAAGGTGCATTTGGGATCGCCTACAGCTTCACAGGACGTCCCGTCTTTTCCCTGAACTAATGCCATTTTCTAGTGGGACTTAGCCAATAAGCCACGGGGTAGAAGGGAGCACTGAGACCTCCCCTGTGTGAATGTGAGCACAACTTAAAGCCTTAGTTGTCACGACTCCTACCGAAGGTGGCTCCCCTTCCCGTTCGGGTGGCGCTCGGCGGTCGTCGTCGCCGGCCTACTAGCTGCCACTGATTCTTTCCTCCCCCTCCTTGTCTGTTTATTGGTTACACCTGATCTGTATTTTGGTGATTAGTTGGGCTTTATTAGCCAGCCGGCCTGCCTGCTCTTTGTGTGGGATTGTTTGTGTGACATTTGTGCATGTTTGAGGTGAACGTGTTTTTTCCCTGTTCGTGGGTTTTGCTGGACTATTTTAGTCCCCGTGTTTGGGGCATTTGTTTTTGTGAGCGCCCAGTGTTTCGTGGGGTGGCTTATGTTCGCCGTTTGTGCATTAAAGAGCACTACCCTGAACTCTCTGTTTCCTGCGCCTGATTTCGCACCCACTACACCCAGATCGTTACAGAATCCCGCACCATATAATGGAGTCAGCAGGAGCAGCGGCCAACCCTCTCCCATCGATGGAGGAACGGGTTCTCCACCACACCACTGTCCTCCATCGGATCGGATCCGCTATGGACCAAATGATGGAGAGAATGGACCGATGGGAGAGGAGTGGTCTCCTCTCTCCACCTTCGACCACCCCAGCTCAAGACCTCTTTCTCCTCTCTCCCCATCCCCCTGCTCCAGCGCTCTCCGTCTTGCGCTCCCGAGGGATTATGATGGAGCGGCAGCGGGGTGCCAGGGGTTCTTACTCCAACTGGAACTGTACCTGGCGACCGTGAGACCCACTCCCTCGGGAGCGGAGAGAGTGAGTGTCCTCGTCTCCTGCCTGACGGGTCGTGCTCTAGAATGGGCAAACGCGGTCTGGAATGGCCCAGACTCAGCGAAGGAGCACTACCCAGAGTTCACTCGCCGCTTTCATGCCGGCGGGAGAGTGACTGTTTCATCTTAGGCAGGAGAGGAGGAGCGCCCAGGATTACGCGCTGGAGTTCTGGACCTTGGCCGCGGGATCTGGGTGGAACGACAGGGCCCTTATCGACCACTACCGGTGTAGTCTCCGGGAGGACGTCCGCAGGGAGCTAGCGTTTCGGGACACTGCTCTCTCCTTAGATGAACTAATTGACATGTCCATCCAGCTGGACAATCTGCTGGCTGTCCGCGGGCGTTCGGAGAGGGTCCTGTGCATTCCCTTTCCCGTGCACTCCCTAGATAGCTGGCCATTAGGGTAATGGTTGGTCAGGCAGGCCACGGTTCCACTGGACATGGTGACGCAGGGAAATCATAGGGAGCGTATAAGTCTCTATATTATTGATTCGCCTGCGTTTCCAGTGGTGCACAATCCTAAGATTTCGTGGAGACAGGGGGTTCTCCAGGGATGGTCAGAGGAGTGTTCTGGAAGGTGTCTGGGAGTTTCCATCGGTGCCACGTCGGTGGAGAGTCCAGACCAGGGTTCCACGGTGCGCATCCCCCACCGAATATGCCGATTTGGCAATCGCTTTCAGTAAAGTGAAAGCGACTAAATTACCACCTCATCGACCGGGAGGGGATTGTACGATAGATCTCCAGGTAAACGCTGCGCTTCCCAAGAGTCACGTGTATCCATTGTCCCAGGCGGAGACGTTGGCTATGGAGACATATGTCACGGAGTCTCTGGGACAGGGATATATTCGGCCCTCCATCTCACCCGTCTCCTCGAGTTTCTTTTTTGTGAAGAAAAAGGATGGAGGTTTGCGTCCGTGTATTGATTATAGAGGTCTAAATGCCATCACAGTGGGGTTTAGTTACCCACTACCTCTCATCGCTACAGCGGTGGAATTATTTCACGGAGCACAATTCTTCACAAAACTGGATCTCAGGAGCACGTATAGTCTGGTGCGTATTCGGGATAGAGACGAGTGAAAACCCTGCGTTTAGTACCAGATCGGGCCACTATGAGTACCTCGTCATGCCGTATGGGTTAAAGAATGCTCCAGCCATCTTTCAATCCTTTGTAGACGAGATTCTCAGGGACCTGCACGGGCAGAACGTGGTTGATTATATCGATGACATTCTGATCTACTCAGCCACCCGCGCTGCGCATGTGTCTCTGGTAAGCAAGGTGCTTGGTAGACTGCTGGAGCATGACCTATATGTCAAGGCTGAGAAGTGTGTGTTCTCCAAACGAGCCGTCTCCTTCCTGGGTTATCGCATTTCCACCTCGGGGGTGGTGATGGAATGTGACCGCATTAAGGCCGTGCGTAATTGGCCGACTCCGACCACGGTAAAGGAGGTGCAGCGGTTTTTGGGTTTTGCCAACTACTACCAGAGGTTTATCCAGGGTTTTGGCCAGGTAGCGGCTCCCATTACCTCACTGCTTAAGGGGGACCCGGTGCGTTTGCGGTGGTCAACAGAGGCGGACAGAGCTTTCAACAGGTTGAAGGCGCTGTTCACGGATGCACCCGTGTTGGCGCACCCGGACCCCTTGCTAGCATTCATAGTGGAGGTGGACGCGTCCGAGGCTGGGGTGGGTGCCGTGCTATCACAGCGCTTGGGTACACCACCAAAACTCCGCCCCTGCGCTTTCTTTTCGAGGAAGCTCAGTCCAGCGGAGTGTAACTATGATGTGGGGGACCAGGAGTTGTTAGCGGTGGTGAGGGCTCTGAAGGTGTGGAGACACTGGCTTGAGGGGGCTAAGCACCCCTTTCTCATCTGGACCGACCACCAGAATCTGGAGTATATTCGGGCAGCTAGGAGACTAAACCCACGTCATGCAAGGTGGGCCATGTTCTTCACCCGATTCCGTTTTATGTTGTCATATAGACCGGGCTCCCAGAATGTGAAGGCTGACACACTGTCCCGCCTTTACGACACAGAGGATCGGTCCACCAAGCCTACTCCCATCCTTCCCGCCTCGAGGCTGAGGGCACCAGTCATATGGGAGGTGGACTCGGACATCGAGCGGGCGTTACGGGCGGAGCCCGCGCCTCCTCAGTGTCCGGCTGGGCGGAAGTACGTGCCGCTTGGTGTCCGGGACCAACTGATTTGGTGGGCTCACGTCCTACCCTCCTCGGTGCACCCTGGGGTGGCAAGGACAGTGGGGAGCCTCCGGGAGAGGTATTGGTGGCCCACCTTGGCTAGGGACGTTAGGGTTTATGTCTCTTCCTGTTCGGTATGCGCCCAGAGTAAGGCTCCTAGGCACCTTCCTAGAGGAAAGTTACAACCCCTCCCCGTTCCACAATGGCCATGGTCTCACCTATCCGTAGATTTCCTGACCGATCTTCCCCCGTTTCAGGGGAACACTACGGTTTTGGTGATTGTGGATCGGTTCTCTAGGTCCTGCCGTCTCCTCCCGTTGCCCGGTCTCCCTACAGCCCTACAGACTGCGGAGGCATTATTCACCCACGTCTTCCGGCACTACGGGGTGCCGGGGGACATCGTCTCTGATCGGGGCCCCCAGTTCACGTCCCGGGTATGGAGGGTGTTCATGGAGCGTCTGGGGTCTCGGTCAGCCTGACCTTCGGTTATCACCCCGAGAGTAATGGACAGGTGGAGAGAGTGAACCAGGAGGTGGGTAGGTTTCTGCGGTCGTGTTGCCAGGACCGGCCAGGGGAGTGGGCGAGATACATCCCCTGGGCTGAGATGGCCCAGAACTCACTACGCCACTCCTCTACAAACGTGTCCCCATTTCAGTGCATGTTGGGGTACCAGCCGGTCCTGACACCATAGCATCCGAGCCAGACCGAGGCTCCTGCGGTGGAGGAATGGGTGCAGCGCACCAAGGAGACCTGGAGGGCCGTCCAGGAATCGCTCCAACAAGCCAGTGGACAGCAGAAAAGGAGTGCTGACCGCCACCGCAGTGAGGCCCCCGTGTTTGTACCGGGGGACAGGGTCTAGCTCTCGACCCAAAACCTACCCCTCCGCTTGCCCTGCCGGAAGCTGGGGCCGCAGTGTGTAGGGCCCTTTAAAGTCCTGAGGAGAATAAACAAGGTATGTTATCGATTACAACTCCCTTCCTATTATCGTATTAACCCCTAGTTTCATCTGTCTCTCCTCAGACCGGTGGTAGCTGGTTCCCTGCAGGACGGTGAGGTGCCGGAGGTCCCTCCTCCCCCTCTGGACATCGAGGGGTCGCCGGCGTACACGATACGGGTCATTCTAGAAATTGTGACGCCGGGTGAGGGGCCTGCAGTACCTTGTGGACTGGGAGGGGTACGGTCCGGAGGAGAGGTGCTGGGTACCGGTGGGGGACATTTTGGATTTGTCGATGTTGAGGGATTTCCATCACCTCCATCCGGATCGCCCTGGGCCTCGCCCTCTGGGTCGACCTCGAGGCCGGTGTCGGCACACTGCTGGAGCCGCGCGTCAGGGGGGGGTACTGTCACGAGCACTGAGCACTGAGACCTCCCCTGTGTGAATGTGAGCACAACTTAAAGCCTTAGTTGTCACGACTCCTACCGAAGGTGGCTCCCCTTCCCGTTCGGGTGGCGCTCGGCGGTCGTCGTCGCCGGCCTACTAGCTGCCACGGATTCTTTCCTCCCCCTCCTTGTCTGTTTATTGGTTACACCTGATCTGTATTTTGGTGATTAGTTGGGCTTTATTAGCCAGCCGGCCTGCCTGCTCTTTGTGTGGGATTGTTTGTGTGACATTTGTGCATGTTTGAGGTGAACGTGTTTTTTCCCTGTTCGTGGGTTTTGCTGGACTGTTTTAGTCCCCGTGTTTGGGGCATTTGTTTTGTGTGCGCCCAGTGTTTCGTGGGGTGGCTTATGTTCGCCGTTTGTGCATTAAAGAGCACTACCCTGAACTCTATGTTTCCTGCGCCTGACTTCGCACCCACTACACCCAGATCGTTACAGTGGGACTGTTAAAAACACAGCGAAAATACAGTACATCAGTAACAATGTTCACTGTTGTTGATGGTGAGGGAAGACATAACTGTATTTTTACCATGATATTCAGATTGCAGTAAGACACATTTCAGTTAACTAGTATGTCTTATGTTGATCAGTGTTGAGACATTGAACTCAACGCTGACCTGAATGAGATGATGACTTTTCCAGACCTGCATCAAACAAGTTGTCACCAAGGGCAGTAAAAAATATCTCTGCTGGGCATATCCCTCCCTCTCCATTGGCTGTGATCATTAGTTCCAAGACACACACAGACACAAACACACACACACACGCACGCACACACACGCACGCACGCACACACACACACACACACACACACACACGCTTAATAAACTAAAAACACTGTTGTCGGGACTCAGGAGGATAAACTGTTAGTGGTGTACAAATATTTAAAAGTCCTCCTAATGCTCTGGAGTATTGCAGCACATTACACATTCACCCTTCATAATGTGCTATGGTGCAGAATGTTTCTCACTGTTGGTGTAGTATTGTAGGATCATTACCTTGTTTTTTCATTTACATTTTTTAAATGTTTTATTTAACCCTTATTTAACTAGGAAAGAGAGTTAAGAACAAATTCTTATTTAAAATGACGGCCAACCAAAAGGCAAAGGGCCTCCTGTGGGGACGGGATCTGGGATTAAAAATAAAAATATAGGACAAAACACACATCACAACAAGAGAGACACCACAACACTACATAAAGAGAGACCTAAGACAACAACATAGCATGGTAGCAACACCACATGACAACAACATGGAAGCAACACAACGTGGCAGCAGCACAACTTGGTAGCAGCACAAAACATGGTACAAACATTATTGGGCACAAACAACAGCACAAAGGCAAGAAAGTAGAGACAAAAATACATCACGCAAAGCAGCGACAACTGTGTCAAGAGTGTCATGATTGAGACTTTGAATGAAGAGATTGAGATAAAACTGTCAAGTTTGGGTGTTTTTTGCAACTCGTCACAGTCGCTAGCTGCAGAACTGAAAGGACGAGTGACCCAGGGATGTGTTTGCTTTGGGGACCTTTAACAGAATGTGACTGGCAGAACGGGTGTTGTATGTGGAGGATGAGGGCTGCAGTAGATATCTCAGATAGGGGGGAGTGAGGCCTAAGAGGGTTTTGTAAATAAGCATCAACCAGTGGGTCTTGTGACGGGTATACAGAGATGACCAGTTTACAGAGGAGTATAGAGTGCAGTGATGTGTCCTATGAGGAGCATTAGTGGCAAATCTGTTGGCTGAACGGTAAAGAACATATAGCATGGGTCTGACATGGGTTCTGTGAGAATATCATGAGTTGGTCTTGTGCTGGCTTATCCTTCTTACAGAGGAAGCACAGTAGCCATGTCAGGATATTTTCCCTCTCCAGGCTGATTGACAGGTGTCCAACAATCCCTGTGGCTTTGCGCCGGTGATCCGTGCAGGCCGCATGGGGCCCTACGCAATCGAAATTGACCTTGTTGAGCTCATCAATAACATTCACTGCTCTCTGACCATGACAGGTGCACCGAACCTCTGGCCCCTTGAGCCTAAATCCAGCCAAATTTGATTGGTATCTCTTTATGCCCCTCAAGGGCCAAGGAATGAGACGCTGAACTGAATGGTTAAAATGTAAGGGCTATTTAGTTGGGGTAGATATTAGCAGCAGAACTATACACCCACTGGTCTTTCAGGCCCGGGGGCCAGGGAGCCGGTCGTCAGTGGACAGGGGGCCAGGAGACCGGGGGGGCAGGGCCACTGGGAGTTGGGGCTGCTCAGTCCCCACCAATGACAAGCTGTTATGTTGGGAGTTGTAGAAATTACATTTCATAACATTCCAGTATTGCTGGTTCAAACCTTTAAATGCTACTACGGTCACATGCACTCAGAGCCAAATGTATCATAATCATAAACTGCAAACTTGCCGGGACAGTGACTTTCAGATCCAGCTTTGGAGAAAGCAGACTCACAACTGCCCTCTGGTGGCTGCTGATGCTGCAGCATGTTCAAAGTTCTGGATGGATACAGGCGATTTCTCTAAATACTACCAGCAGCAGCAAAGGCCATTTTACGCCATAGTCATTTTAGTCAACGTTATCCTATATAATGATACATTATTTCTCTAAGTTATACTTTATGTATTAAAATCCACAAAGCAAGCAGTTTACTTGACTATCAGAAAACAAGAACATCCTCTTTTTTCTTTAGTTCATTTATCATACAGGTAGCTGATGGTAAGTAAACCACTAAATGGTTCAGCAGTCCTACAGTATATTCTCTTTCTCCCCTTTTAGTGGAATGAGGAAATGGCCAGAGCCCTGGATTTCCTTCTCTTTTAAAAGGCAGTGTTCCTGCTTTCCTCATTTTTGCTGAGGAAATTAATTATTGTCTGAACTCAGATGACATAATATGGACACATGCAAGAGGAGGCCATCTGCGAAACAAAGAATCATTTTTATGCATGAAAGGCTCTCCAAATAAAAGTGCTCTGTACGCTCCCAGTGTGTGCGCGTTTGACACGACACCAGCAGAAAGCCTTTGTTCTCTACCAGTTCCCTCACATGTGTCCAACTCAATAAAACAGACTGGAGAACAACACTCTCTCTCCCCATGTCTCTCTGTCTTTCTGTCTCTGTCTCTCTGTCTCACCGCCCAGTCTCCCAACAACATGCTGCACAGGCAGCCTTTCTCTCTCTATCTCGCTCTCCCTCTCTCTCTCTGATTGTCAGTCACAACTCAGCAGTTTGTATTGCTGCTCATGCATATCCTTTCCCTTTTATTGCAATGGCTGTGAGCAATCAGCACACACAGACACACACCATTGACCTGTGACCGGTGAAGGGGGACCACAGGCATGGTGCAGTACATGCAGTCCAGTCATTTGATGTGGTGTGATATTTTAGCTTGTTGTGGGAATGTAGGCTTCAAAGGGTTTACTTGGAAGTTGTCACCAAGGCCAACGTACTAAAGTTGAGATGGTACTCTTAGAGTTTATGTAGGAGAGGCAGGTGTTGCTGCTCTCATGCTGCAGACAACATGTTGTGACGGCCCTGAATACAATGTGTTAATGAGATGGTCTAGTAGTTCCTTGAGTGACCTGTCCTCTGTTATGAGCAAATGTTTTAAGTGTTTTTATACACTCTCTATTCACCTACAGGGTGAGTGCAAGCATTTCAGTGTTAGTCTACACCTGTTGTTTATGAAGCATGTGACAAAGAATATGGTATTTGATCCCTCACTCCTCGGTCTTTCTCTATCCCTCTGTTACTCTTTCTCTCTGTATTTCTCAGTTTCTCTCTGTCAGTCTGATGTTGTGAGGTTCACAGCGGTTGCTAAGGCACGACTGTGTTGTTGGTTAACAGTCTCACGTGCGTGCTGCTGGTGTGTCTCATTGCTCCAACTCATGTTCTCCTGGGACCTCAGTGAATATGCTTTGAAGATGTAGTGAAGAAGCCAGTCCATCCTTCAAAAGAGGGTTTAAAGCACACAGAGCAAGAGCCCTAAACACATTAAACAAGTCATCACAGAGGACAGGACTGGTAGCTCTCTCTAGAGCTACTGCTGGCCCAGACTACAACCAACTCTCTGGGGTCAAAGGTCCGCCTCAGCCCTGCCCAGCCGAAGAGCTGTGGAATCCTTTAACTAGGGGTTGTTGGTTCCTGCCCAATCACAGAGCTACTTTATAGCCCAGTGTCTGTGAAGGCACTGCCTCTCTGTCCTCTGGCCATCGTTTGTGACCTCCAAGTCCATAGTTTTCCAGGCCTTGTTTTAATAGGAAAAAAGTTGGATTCTGCCTCCCACTTTTCTCTCCCTCTCTTTTCTCTTTCAACCCCACTGCACCGTCAGTGTTTCTGCACCTCATTGCTGAAGACATGTTATTCAATTTAGCCTGGAAATGCCATTATAACCCCCAACAGAGTGGGTATTCACCATAAAGAGGAACTGGATACCTCTACAGAAGTGTGGGTGTATGTGTGTCTGTGTGTGTGTGTGTGTGTGTTTGCGCGTGTTTGAGCGCTTGTTAGTGTGCAAGTGTTTGGCTAAGTGTGTGTGAGGCGTCATGCATGTGTATGTGCTGCAACAGTACAGCCTAGGGTCTGAGGATTCCTGAAGAGCCAGTGGGATCTAGATTTCAATCAGTAACGAAACACTGTAGAAAACAGCCTCTTCTGTTGATTTCTCACGGAAACACAGAGAACACCATAATACTGTCCATCTTAATACCACTTCAACAAGGCCTCATTTTAGGTGTGTAACACTAAATTGAATACTGTTTGTCAAATTGAAGGTAACACAAAATGTTAAAGCATACTCTCTGGTGTTACCGTCTTACGGTTTTGGTTGAATGGTTGAATGTTTCTTTCACTCTACCCAGTCCATCCCTGTATTACTGTTGTGTTTTGTTACACTGTTTCAACTCCTGAAAGGCTAAATGATTGTGTTGTTGTGCCTGGTCTCTGATAGGCTTTGGAGTTATATCATGTTGTGTTGAAGAGCTGTGTTCTGTTGTGTTGAAAGGCTGTCTTGTAATGTGTTGTGTTGAAAACCTGTGTTGAAAACTTGAGTCTGTGCCACTGTACTCTGCTCTGTGAGAGGTTATTAAAGGGATAGTTCTTCTATGGACAAGGTATGCCAGTAATCCATGCATTGGTATAGCTTCCCTGGCACTGTTCCACATACTAAGTTCTTAGCATTTGTGGCACAAATCCTAAATCATCTAAAAGTACTTAAAATTGATTGTGATGCTCAACAAAGTCACTTATACACTATCTATACAAAAGTATGTGGACAACCCTTCAAATTAGTGGATTCGGCTATTTCAGCCACACCCACTGCTGAGAGGTGTTTAAAATTGACCACACAGCCATTAACTCTCTATAGACAAACATTCGCAGTAGAATGACCTTACTAAAGTGCTCAGTGACTTGTGGCCTGTCATAACCACCTTTCCAACAAGTCAGTTCGTCAAATGTATGAACCTACTAGAGCTGCCCCGGTCAACTGTAAGTGCTGTTATTGTGAAGTGGAAATGTCTAGGAGCAACAACGGGTCAGACGCGAAGTGGTAGGCCACACAAGCTCAAAGAAGGGACCGTCGAGTGCGGAAGTGCGTAGAGCGTACAAATTGTCTGTCCTTGTCTGCAACACTCACTGAAATTAGTTTCCATGGCTGAGCAGCAGCACACAAGACTAAGATCATAATGTGCAATCCCAAGCATCGGCTGGAGTGGTGTAAAGATCGCCACCATTGGATTCTGGAGCAGTGGAAACGTGTGAGTGATGAATCACGCTTCACCATCTGGCAGTCCAATGGACGAATCTGGGTTTGGTAGATGCCAGGAGAACGCTACCTGCCTGAATGCATAGTGCCGACTGTAAAGTTTGGTGGTGGAGGAATAATGGTCTGGGGCTGTTTTTCATGGTTTGGGCTAGGCCCCTTAGTTCCAGTGAAGGGAAATCTTAATGCTACATCATACAATTACATTCTAGACGATTCTGTGCTTCCAACTTTGTGGCAACAGTTTGGGGAAGGCCCTTTCCTGTTTCAGCAATGACAATGCCCCCATGCACAAAGTGAGGTCCATATGGAAATGGCTTGTCGAGATCGGTGTGGAAGAACTTGAATGGCGTACACAAAGCACTGACCTCAACCCCATCAAACAACTTTTTTTTAATGAATTGGAACGTCGACTGCAAGCCATGTCTAATCGGCCAACATCAGTGCCCGACCTCACTAATGCTCTTGTGGCTAAATAGAAGCAAGTCCCCAAAGCAATGTTCCAACATCTAGTGGAAAGCCTTCCCAGAAGAGTGGAGACTGTTATAGCACCAAAGGGGAGGACCAACTCCTCCCCGGCATCCCTCCGCACTAAGGCCATGCTGATCACATAAACAGCAGCATTAACTCCTAAAACCTGTGGGAAGGAACAAAATAGCCCTATCTCACAGCAGTGAAATACAAGGGGAGATAAGTGACTTTGTGCTGACCAGTGGCATTCCCTACCTTACGTGTGTGTGTGTGTGTGTGTGTGTGTGTGTGTGTGTGTGTGTGCGTGCGTGTGCTTAGCTCTATTCTGCTTCTTTTTTATCCTAAAAAACTCCTTAGTCCTTGCCCATGACAAGCAAACCCATAACGTGATGCACCCACCACCATGGTCTGGTTATTAATAACTACAAAGGAACCTAATGGATCGTATCAGAAAACAGATCAGTGGTTTAGCATTGCGTGATGTAATCTGCCACGGTACAATATAATAACAGGTATGGGAGGATCCCCTCAATGACAGCGGAGTTGCATAATTAGGAAAGGAAAGAAGCAGTGATGTCAGGGGTGTAGCACTCCTTCATTTGTTTGCCTGTCAACTCTAACTCTAACCATAACCCTAGCCACAACTTCACGAGCCCTAGCCCTTGCAATAACCTTCAAATTGATAGTACCTTTTCTTAGCCTGTAGACTATTTGTCCCCACGTTACAGTTTCATCTTCTCTCTCTCCCTCCATTTCTTTATTTCTCTCTTAATTTCTCTGCCGTTCCCTCCCTCCCTCCCGCCCTCTCTCTCTGCATTTGTTTGGTGGGTGAGATGTGAGTCTGGCTTTCCAGGCTGTGGCCTCTCCAGGACTATTTGTCCCCACGTTACAGTTTCATCTTCTCTCTCTCCCTCCATTTCTTTATTTCTCTCTTAATTTCTCTGCCGTTCCCTCCCTCCCTCCTGCCCTCCCTCCCTCCCGCCCTCTCTCTCTGCATTTGTTTGGTGGGTGAGATGTGAGTCTGGCTTTCCAGGCTGTGGCCTCTCCAGGTCATTAAGGAGCTCTCTGCTGAGAAGGTAACAGCTATGTATACTTACTGTGTTATATTACGCGTGCAAAAGGCCTTCATCCAAAAACCACTCGCTCTCACCCAAGCCTTTCCCTCCAGCAGCATCTGGCTGATTGCAGTCGAGCCTGCCTGTGTGTGTGTGTGTGTGTGTGTGTGTTTGTGTGTGTTAGTGTTTTACGTGCTGTTGTCCTGGGTGTGATGACTGATTCATAAAGCAGCATAGCTGTCTGAACTTAAGGCCTTTGGCTGGAGATGATGAGACCATGTTCACATTCTCTGTCTACTCATTATGAGGCAGGACAAGGAAAGTGTGCTAATGCTGTTGAGTTGGTTTTATGGTAGTTAAAGTTTACAGCGTGTTTTGCTAACAGTGCTCGATTCATTTCCAAGAAACAGCTTATTTATTTTGTCTTGGGTGGTGGTGGAGAGGTTTGGTTTAGGACAAAAGTCATTTCAGTGAGAAAGAAGCTCACTCACTCATGCTGCTGCACTCTCTACTGCCCTCATATGGTTTGGGGACTTGGTTGGTGTGCGTTTGCACGTGTGTGTGTTTCTGTGTTTCTGTGTGTGTGAGTGGAAGTGAGACACCTAGTAGATGTGAAATACGAAATGTGACTGCCCAGTCACCAGGAGTTTGATCCGAACTCCATCTGCTCCCCTCTTTACCCCCCTCCCCCCGTCTTCTTTCACCACTCCCTCTCTTGAGCCCTCCATCTTCCCCCCTCTCTCCACCCCCTCTCTACTTTCTCCCCTGTTCTCTCCCTCCTCGCTACTCTTCTCCCTCCCTCAGGTCTGGTTTAGTTTTCTGTAAAATGTACACTTTCTGTCCTGATTGGTGGGGGGGGGGGGGGGGGGGGGGTAGTGTCTTGACAGGGTCCTAATCACTCCTCTTTCTGTCATCAGAGAAAGACAGAAGACAGGAAGCTTACACACATGCATACACACCCATACAAATGCAAAACATGCACGCAAGCACGCACGCACGCACGCACACACACACACACACACACACACACACACACACACACACAGACACTCAAACCTGAGAAGTTTGATAGCTGGCCAGGCTGTGAGCGGGGCAAGACCAGATAATGCCGGGGGAGATTTGAAAAGGCTTATCTGAGGATAGATAGATGGACAGTGTGCAGCTGTGCTGAAATGATTTATATGGGTACAAACCCACACTCTCCTGCGTACCAACGCACACACACACACACACACACTGATACACACATGTACACACATGCATGCAGGCAAGCATGCACAGACGGCCAGATAAACTGATAAACATACTGGCAGATAAACATGCACAGAAACTTGCAAAGTCAATCAAACACACACACCTACACATTCAAACTCACTCTCATGATAACCTTACCATTGCGCAATTGTATTGGTGTAAATTATCTGTGGGTGTGTGAATCTGAGCTAGCGCAGGCAGGCAGTTGCTGTTGGTTTGTCACAGTGTAGCTATTTACTCACACAGTGTGTCGTTATTTACTTAGTGTCTCTTACTTGGCTGAGAAGAGAGTCTGTGGCCACAGATGAAACTTCCAGAATACCGTGAGGCTGTGAGGACACAGGGATATGTCACTGTGGCCCAACAACAGCTTCACACCAGGTCCACACTCAGCTCTGCCATAGTACTCCGCCAGGGTCTAACAGCAGCTCCCTCTACAACACTGCAAAACGCCTGACTGTAAACTCACCAGTCATCCCTAACACCTCAACTCTATCAACAGGATGTCACGCCCTGACCGTAGAGATCCTTTTATTCTCTATGTTTGTTTGGTCAGGGTGTGACTCGGGTGGGAAGGTCTATGCTTTCTGGTTCTTTGTTTTTGGCCGGGTATGATTCTCAATCAGGGACAGCTGTCTATCTTTGTCTCTGATTGGGAATGATACTTAGGCAGCCTTTTTTCCTTTTCTCATTTGTGGGTTGTTGTCTTCGTTTTGTATCGTTTTGTTTTATTTTTATATGATGGGTTATATAATGCTATTGTCACTTAACTTTTTGGTAATGACTTCTGACCGTAATGACCACAGTTTGATACAGAAAAACATGTACTGTAAAAACCATACATTATAGCTAAAATGATCTAAGGGTCACATGGCTGACATGAGTGTGCATACTGTTTTTCATGTCTCAGTTAAAGGTGAAGTGGTGCTGGTTATATATATAGCCTGGTTCCTGGGCCCAACAGGGCACGGCGGGCTGCAGTTGGAACAGTTTGGGTTACGGGGGGCTTAAAATGTAGGTTAATAGAAAGGGTACGGGGCCACATCGAGAGGCTCACTTTTCTATTTTCACCCTATCTTTCCCTGGGCGAAGGGGTTGCTCTGATGCTGTTAACAGATGCATGCGCGTTATTGCTTTGTGGGGAATTGGACATTCTCCATATACTACCCTATAAATATCCCAGTGACATGTGTTATACTCGCTGGGGTTCAGGTGCTAAAACACTTGGATTCTAGTCAATTTTTCTTGTTGCTGTTGAAGAAGAATTCCATTTTATTTCTCTGTGGCGAATCGTTTAGTTAACTGGATTAATATGAGCAGACAATATAGAAAGCCAATTGATCTTCAGGCTTGAAGAAGTGAGGGTGAAGTTACTGACAGTTGGAGTATGGAACACTGTAATGTATTGAGATGGATTGGGTCAGGTGTGTGTTTTTAAACAACTGTGATATTTCGATGAAGATTCTTTGCCACGTCTCAAGACGTCTGAGTCAGACTTGCAAGCGAAGGTGATTGGATACGGTTTCCTACACCACCTCTAATGAGCATAAATGTGAACCTTTGCATATATTTTGAGAAGTGCAAAATAGTGGTAGCAGTCGTATCGAGTACATATACAGTTACATTGCGCCATGCAGCACCATATTTCCCTAAGGCTCATTATGTAGTGTGTGTGATTGGTTGGTTTCTTCGTTGCAGGGTGTATTTCTGTCTCCCTTGTGGGCTAGGTTCCACAGTAGTACCCTAAAAGCCATCCGTTACAGTGAGCTGACGGCTAATCAGGCGGTCTGATAATTTGACATTGTAACCTTACCATTAATATAACCCTGAAAATGAGATGAAAGTTTCTCTAATGTTTCACCAGCATGCATTTACTGTACATGTAATGCCCTTCTCTGATATTACACACCACATAGATTACGAAATAGGATGTATCTTCAGACACTGGTGACAGATACTCTATACTGGGCTTGTAGTGCATGGGACCTCGCCTGTGTAATTCTCTTGTGTGTGTGTGTGTGTGTGTGTATGTACGTGTGTGTGTGTGTGTGTGTGTGTGTGTGTATGTACGTGTGTGTGTGTGTATACGTTCCACTCCTAGTTACAGTGATGAATGTAGCCATACTGGATACTCCTGAAGTGGTGAAGCGGCTGTCAGTGGCTTCACGCTGTATGACGGTGCTGTGTAAACATCAGGTCTGTCTGTCTGTCCGTGGCTGTCCACTGGCCTAACCTGTTTTATACAGACTCCTAAAAGAGCAAGATCCCTCTCCACCCCGCGCCTGCTGCAGATGGTCTGAATTACCTCACTGTATCTCTGAGGGTTCCCCTGAGGATCCCAACAGGCTGTTCTCTCCCCTCAGATAGCACTCTTTTCTTTATGTTTTATTTTGTGGCTCAAAAAATGTAAAAAGAAGCTCAGCAGCAGCTTGCCATAACAGGACATGTTTAGAAAATTCCTCTTGACGGATCTGTGTTTTGTGAGAAAGGAAGGGTAGAGGGATAGAAATGCTGAAGTAAGTGAACTCTCACCTTTTCCTGAAGTCACCATCCTACCCCCAAGTAAAACCCTCAAAATGCCCCAATTTATAAAAGTTGTCCGATGACAGAGATGTCCTCCTTGTAAAAAAGTTGAGTATGTGAGGTGCTCTCAGTACGTGTGGACCACCTGTTCAGAGGAGCCAACCCACCTGAAATCACAACCTTTGCTTTGGCTCACAGACCCAGACCTCACATTAGGGTTCTCTGTGCGACGACTGGGACTGAACGCGCCACAAGAATGTTCTAGCCCACTAAGTTAAGGCATTATCTCAAGGACCTGTAATCAGAGGTTAAAATACTTTGTCATAAACACAAGGATAGATTACAGATACTGAACATTGTAAACATGTTGAATGAGTCGTTTTTGAAAGCAAAGTTAGTAGGTTAATCATCTATTATTTGTGAACTTGGGTTGAGGGTTTTACAGGGTTTTACCCTGTGAGTTTTAGTGGTCTGGGTCAGGGTTGAGAGTAGAGGGGACTGACTTTACAGGCCCCCAAGCCCCCGCTGGTTCGGTCAGATAACTCTTTGTCCCTGGGCCCCTGTGAACCGGGCCTGCGGCCGAGGCTTTACACAACCACAAGGACCCCTCCGCATGTGTTTGTGGAAGGAGGGATGGACAGAGGGAGAGTTTTAAAGGAGGGGCAGGAGGTGGGGGCAGAATACGGGGAGATGTAGGAGCAAGGCCATCTACATTTGATATGGAGCTTGTCATCCAAAATGTAATAGACACGTCTTCACAGCTATGTAGCTATGATGTACTCTCCCGATGTGAGCTCTATACCAAACCCTGTGGCTGAAATGAAACCATGCAGCAAACTGAGACACTGCTCCCGCAGTCATACCCATATAGAAATATATAGAGCTGAGGCTTTATAAATAGATATGATATGTGATTTATTCACTTTGTCTGCAGCCTGAATAGGTTAAAATCCATGAACATGCTGATTATTTGGATTACACTAGATGTTATTTCACAAGCTGAGTTTGTGATCTGTGTGTATGTGTGTGTGTGTGTGTGTGTGTGTGTGTGTGTGTGTGTGTGTGTAGTTAAGTAATAGTAAGCGTAGGGGTCATCCGGTGGTTAACTAGATGTCACCTCAAATGTACTTGCATCTGAAAGTCCAAGGACACGGCTAATGTTTTTCTCTCTGGACAGAGGGCCCTGGCAGATAAGCCCTGTCGTATGTCATCTGTCAAACACTTAGAAAGACCTGAGGAGCTGGCCGGTCAGGACCCGCCTCATGTTGCATCCCTGGTGACCATAACTGCCCTCCATCTACAAAACATCAGATGAAAGCAGGCCTTGGTAGTGGTCGCAGTCGCAACACTGCACATCAAAAGATCCTGACCGTCAGATTGGATGTCATCGACTTTCGTTTACGGGGGATTCTGCCATTTCGGGCACCTTGGCCCTGCAAGCTTTCAGAAATTGAAATGCATTGAAGAACCATTTAGCAGTATTATAATTGTCTTTGATTTGTCTAGAAATAATGTGATAAAGGCTGCGATCGTACTATTCAGGAATTGATATATTTGTCATTTTTCTCAGACAGCCATAGACAAATGTAATTTACATAACGTCATTAAACATCAATTTTAGTTGAAAATGAAATATCATAAAATGAATTTATAACAAATTTCTTATACATTTGTACATATTATTTTAAGTGTGAATATTATTTTAAGTGTATTTTAAGATTTTCCTAAAATTAATAATTCAACACAACACTTGAACTTGCCTTTGTGACAGCTGAAAACTATTTATACTAATTTACCAGAAAAATATTGGTGTGGTGGAAATGACAAGGTGTGGTGTAAATTACATACATCTATGTAAAAAAAACAAACATATGAAAACAATATTTTATTGCAAACATTTTGAACAACAACCATTGTTAAACATTGAATTATTTTAAGACAAAGTAAGATTCCAAAAGTATGGAATGGGCAGAGCTCAAGGAAATAGGCCAGTGTTTTTGAGAGATGATTTAACTAGGCAAGTCAGTTAAGAACAAATTCTTATTTTCAATGACGGCCTAGGAACAGGTTAACTGCCTGTTCAGGGGCAGAATGACAGATTTGTACCGTGTCAGCTCAGGGGTTTGAACTTGCAACCTTCTAGTTACTAGTCCAACGCTCTAACCACTAGGCTACCCTGCCACCCAGAGGGGTCATCTGCTGCAGAGGGGGCATAGAAGAGCTCAAGGAGCTCATTTGTGGTATGTCCAACACTGGTGTGGAGGGTCACCTGCTTGTGAGAATCACCAAAGTGAACTGCCTGGATTTCACTAGTGTGTCCTGAGTTCTCTGCACAATGATCTCGCAGATTCTCTTTTATTTTAATAGTAGAAGCTCAAAAGTCTGGGTCAGGGACAAGGGCAAAACAGTGAAATTGAGGTATAAAATGCATCTGAAAAGTAGCTAAAATACTTGAGAGAGTTGTTAAAAACAATCTGGGGTGATCGTAGTGTGAACTTATTAACATATAAAAAAAAATACAAATATTTAAAAAATAAAAGACCCAAAATTGACCTTGAGGACAGTTCCCGTAGTTGCTGAATCACCCTTACACCAATTTTCAAGGATCATTACATTTCAGGTGGTTACAGATCTGATTTGTAGAGGACTTAGTCTGTTCTGGTTGCCTGTCCAGGTCTACTGGTAGGACTGTGCTGTTCTACACCTCTCAGGTCCTGATACAGAGCTGGATGGGAAGGTGGACAAGCCTCCACCACAGACAACAGCAGCTCATCCAAATAAAAAGAGAGAAGGGGAGGAGAAGGATGCAACAGAGAGAAAGAGAGAGAGACAGAGAGACAGAGAGCGAGAAAGAGAGAAGGAGGGTAGAAGCGCGTGAGAGAGAGCGAGAGTGAGAGAGAGAGAGAGAGAGAGTGAGAGAAGGAGGGGGGTAGAGAGAGAGAGGTGGTGACCAGGGGAGAGAGAGGAAACAACATTTAAAAGGGAAAAGGAACCAGATAATAATTGTAAATGCTACCTAGGGGATACAACGTAACAATTTGAGCAGATACAACATTCTCAGCCCCCCCCCCCACACACACATTTACCCTTCACCCACCCCGATTCCCTCTTTGCCTCTCTCCGTGGGGGCGATGATGTCAGACCCTGTATTTCACAGCCAATCGCAGGCGATGACACAGGCAATTTGGCCTGTGAGTCCTCTCCAGCCATGGACATGGTGTTA
The DNA here is from genome assembly GCF_013265735.2 of Oncorhynchus mykiss. Classification (NCBI taxonomy): domain Eukaryota; kingdom Metazoa; phylum Chordata; class Actinopteri; order Salmoniformes; family Salmonidae; genus Oncorhynchus; species Oncorhynchus mykiss. The sequence continues at coordinate 65,688,768 of NC_048567.1, forward strand.
CGATTACATGCTCCAGTGCAGATTGTACATGCCAGGGACAGGGGGGAAACCTTTTAAAATAACTTTTATAGAGTACAGTCTATCCTTCTTTCTCCTCATAAAAAACAACACTGATAGATATCCCGAGGTACATGCGCGGCTCACATTGACTGCTGGGAAAGCGTCCACCTCCGCCCTACAGCAACAGAACCGTTGCGTGGACATCCGCTCCAGATAGCCTCCCATCAGAGAACGGCTGGAGAGAAAAGAAAGAGGAAGGGAAAGAAGAGAGATAAGCAAGTTTGTAGCATATTTCAGTGTTTATCACGGATTGCCAGGTTCAGTATCACTACCGGAGCTGAGAGAGAGGGCTGCTTTTACTGCCAGGTTGAGTTTCATGGTCTCAGCAGGTGAAAACATGAGTAGGGTCATAATCAGATGGGGACCAGAGAGCCAGAACCAAGGCAGGGGAGCAGAACCACAAAGCAGGCCAGGCCAGGGCCTACCGCTGAAGGGCTGGAGCATGGAGGAATTCAGTGCCCTCTCAATAAGAGCCAAGCGTTCAAGGAAACACAGCAGAAAAACATATAATATCTCAATATGAAGTTAGACTTCTACCGGAAAATGTAAAGTAACCCATGCCCGAGTCACTGTAGTGTATGGTACTGCACAAGTCTCAGTGATACCCTTCCAACAGTGTGTTATTGTGTCTAATAATGACTGACAGTAACTCTTAGGTAGTAATATACACTCTTAGAAACAAGTGTTCCAAAGGGGTTCTTAGGCTGTCCCCATAGGATAATCCGTTTTGGTTCCAGGCAGAACCGTTTTGGGTAACATTTAGAACCCTCTGTAGAAAGGGCTCTACTTGGAACCAAACATGGTTCTTCAAATGGTTCTCCTATGGGGGCAGTTGAAGAACCCTTTTAGGTTTTAGATCGCACCTTTTTTTTTGAAGAGTGTAGTAAGGTGACCCAGGCAGAGGCAGAGTATGACCCCATGTAACAACAGCAGTCTAGAATAGGAAAGGTGTTTGGTGTCCTTGGCTGTCGGCAGCTTGTAAAGACTAAGTGAACTGTTTGATTGGCCAGTCATCATGTTTTGCTTTTTCCCTCTCTGGTCCAGATTGGCTGATAACGACAGCCTATTTATTACCTGTACCAATCAAATTCCGTTAGTTCTAATCAATTGTATATGGGGTAGTGGGCTAAGGGGTTGTCTTTGGACGAGGCCTTAGCCTGGTGTAAAGTCTCAGCGCTGTTGGGGAAGTGACACATCGTCCACTTCAATCTCTTCCTAGGTGGACGGCCCAGTTCCCAGGTTGGGGAAGTGACACATCGTCCACTTCAATCTCTTCCTAGGTGGACGGCCCAGTTCCCAGGTTGGGGAAGTGACACATCGTCCACTTCAATCTCTTCCTAGGTGGACGGCCCTGTTCCCAGGTTGGGCGGTCATACTTCATTCACAGGAATTTGGCAATGACAGCCAGTCATTGCCTCCCATGGAGGAATAAACATGGATACACACTCAGCAAGTCTCTCCTCTAACCCCACAATGCTCACTGATGCTCCTTCATGCCCTGCTCCCAATGCCCCCTGAACCTGTGGTATTAGTTTGGTAGAGGGTTTAGCAAAAAGCCACGGTGGGTCATCCACATTGTTGAGTGATCTTAGATTAAACTACATTTGCAACATGTTTGTTTTCTAAACAGTTTTATGGTTGGGAAACTTTGACTGTCAGTTAAATGTTTTGTGTGTGATTTAATTTATTAGTGAGTTATAAAACCACTGTACAAAGGAACAGTACAGTAATAGTGACACCAATGATTTGGGCTTTTGAGGAAAAATCGAAACGATTTATTGTGGTTAGCTGTCCCAGTGGGAGCAGACCATGTGTGACAGGTATGAATCCCTTTTCTCAGGATGTTGTGATCAATCTTCAATGATTGATCCTTTCCCCGGCGATAAAAGTTGGGGTTAGTCTGTTGTCTCCAGTCCTCTTTGTCCTGCTCTCCTTTCTCTCTTCCTCTAACTCATCACTCTGGGATTGTGGATTAATAGGCTGATATACACCAACTTCCTGGGCAGATGGGCCTTTCATCACCTCCTGCTGCTGCTACCTCCCTCTCTGTCTTTCTCTCCCTCCTGCCACCCTCTCTCTTAACTGTAAAATGTTTTTTCTCGATTGCTTAAGCACATTAATTTAGTGTAAACAGAAATCACTTTTTCAAAACAATTAACACGCAGCCACAAACTGAAACACGTTGGCCAAAATGACATATTTCATTTGCAAAATGCATTAAGACTCTTAAAACATGAAATACATGACACAAAATCAACTACCTCCATCAAAACATAGACATTTCTATCAATCTTTCAATCTTTCTAACTAAACTATCAATATACCCTTACATGGTTAACCCTCTCTTATACTGTATGTCTGTGCCATTTATTGAAACTATAATTTGTTACACAATTGTGTAAAAAAGTTTTACACTCATGCAGAAGAGGTTCACATTCATGTAATTTGTATCAGCTGTGACCAAATATTTTAATTTAGTTTGTCGTGATTTACTCAACTGAGTTTTGAGTGTTTTGTAGAGAGTTGTGTTTACTGTTTTGCAAAAATGTGCTTAGCATTTCCACTGTGTGTGAAAGTGTAATGACGTGCGCTGAGAGTCGGGAAGCAAGTTCAGGGAGTGTTTTAATAAATAAATGAAACATAATACAAAACAAGAAACACGAACAACGCACAGACAGGAAACAGAAACAATGACGCCTGGGGAAGGAACCAAAGGGAGTGATATATATTGGGCAGGAAGTGATGGAGTCCAGTAGTGTGACTATGGTGACAGGTGTGCTCTATAACAAGCAGCCTGGTGACCTAGAGGCCGAGAGGGAGCACACGTGACAGAAAGCAATGGGAAATTACTTACAGTTTAGCAAAAAATAATACTGTTATGACAGAGATAAAGTTGAGCCCAGTTCCATTAAATGTGTCTTAGCAATTGAGAAAAACTGTAACTGTGAGAACAGCAAACACCAGAGGTCCAGAGCTCCACACCAGGAAGTGACGACATGGATCCCCTTTGGGATGAAAACAAGAGGAGAGATAAAAGGGTTTGGTGGACTCAAGAGAGTGAGGATGGAAGGTGAAACTGTGTGTGGGCATACCTGCATGTGTTTGCTCAGGTGGATATGTGTTAGATGGTTGTAGATATGTGTTAGATGGTTGTAGATATGTGTTAGATGGTTGAAGGTATGTGTTAGATGGTTGAAGGTATGTGTTAGATGGTTGAAGGTATGTGTTAGATGGTTGAAGGTATGTGTTAGATGGTTGAAGGTATGTGTTAGATGGTTGAAGGTATGTGTTAGATGGTTGTAGAAATGTGTTAGATGGTTGTAGAAATGTGTTAGATGTTTGTAGATATGTGTTAGATGTTTGTAGGTACGTGTTAGATGGTTGTAGGTATGTGTTAGATGGTTGTAGGGGTGTGGTTGTGTCAGTGAGTGTGGGTTGTGTTCTCAAAATGTACTTAAAATACCATCATCAAGAGATCAAGGACTGTGGACAGACTCCTCCCTCACAGAGGGAATACAGAGGAATGGGGTGGAGGAGAGAAAGAGAGAGAGTGGGTCAGGTCAGGGATGAACAGCTAATTACTCAACAGTTCATCTATTTCCTTGACTGTCTCACACATCCTGCAACACATTTACACAGCTGGCCTTGTCTAGGGAGAGAGAACAAGAACATAAATGTTTCACTCCCAGCCACACATACTGTCTGTCCCACTTGGGCTTTCCGCCTATGGCCCTCAGATTTAACATCCACTTATCTACCTGGTGCTCTTTATGAACCCACAACCTGTCCAGTCCAGACCTACCACTCTTACCACTGCTCCACACCCACACTCTCAGCTTTTTGTGCAACATTCACAGAGCGTTACATTACATTGAATCCACTGCATTCCAAGTGCACAGCACATCCTCGTTCCGAACCGTAGACTAACAGTACATGTCTCTGTCTGGGAAGATCATGTCTATGCTTGCATCTTCTTGTTAAGGTCCTAGACAGCTTGGTCTCCTGACAGACCAGGCTGTTGGCCTGTGTTGTGGTTTCTGCAGTGTTTATCATGTATATCTCTAACCTGTGCTGCTGTGAGCACTGCGATGATGTGATATATGATCGGTCTCTTCCCTGTCCATACCAGTCATATACGAGGCAGTTTAATCTCTCTCTGCAGAGGGGAGCAGATTTATGGAACTGAAACTGTATGTCTGTATATATGCTTTTCAGCCCACGCTGCATTGCCCTGCACTCACAGGCCGATCAACAGAAAAGGCTTGATATCAACTAGAGAATCACCACTAGGTTTTGGGTTCAGTAGTTTTTACGAAATACTGTGGCATTGTAGATGCCAACTCGGCCTTTGTCTGTGTGATGGGGTTCGAAGAAAAGGTGAAGGTCCCTAAATGCATGGGTTCTTTAGTATTATAATCTGTTTTTGCATTACCAAAGCCCTTTAAACCCATAATGTTTCTTAAGGACACAATGCCATAGTTGACCCAGCAGTGAAACCTACCACTTATCATTTGACAGATGGATTGGGGAGCTTGGCTCAGTAACAGGATCAGAAAAGTGACCCTAATCACCCAAACACGTCCTCCCCCCTGCAGTGCATCCGCTGGCCGGGAAAACCTGCTCTCACTGTCTCGCCTGTCCTCCACTCTCCCTCCCGTTGTTTAGTCGTAAACTAATGGTAATATCTTTAGCATGCCCAGGGGCCAGGGGCCGCCGTTCTGCTAGTGTGACTGTTCTCTATGAAGACATATTGCCCTAAGTAAATCAAACGGGTACCATAAGTGCCATTCAACAATGTCCAATGCAGATGATTTTTGTTGAAACCCTGTGATTTAAAAAAAACGCTTTCCTCTTGTTGGATTTGAGAAAGAAATATCAGCTATTTAAAACTCATTTAAAGGGCCTTTCCCACAGCTCCCCTGTGCAGCCAAGAGACAGGGGACTTCTACCCCAGCTGGACAGGAGATATACTGCACCCTGTGCCCAGCAGACTGGTTCTTCCTTTGACATATAGACCAGCCTTATGGGCCCTGGAGCCAGCCAGCATCCCTCTGGGGACTCTGGCAGTGGAGGAAAAACCTTTAGGGCTTTCTTACACCAGGACGAAGGTAAACCTGATAGACAGGCAGACGGACAGGGTAAAGAAACAGTTGTGTTGTCATGAGATTTTATGTCTCCAAACAGCAAATATGGTTATGTATATTATACTGTATATCTTGGTTAAAACGTCAGTTATTTGTGTGTCGTGTAATGTCATTTGCTACCCAGACTGTGATACATTTGTGTTAGTCTCAATATCCCACTTCTATCTTGGAAAACATTGTCTCCACAGTACAATATGTTCATAGATGTAAAAAAAAGTATATTTATATATAAATATGTTTTATTTTCACATACATCAAATAGGTGCAGTGAAATGTGTTGTTTTACAGGTTCAGCCATAATATTACAGTGCCACTGCAGCAAATTAGGATTAAGTGCCTTGCTCAAGGGCACGTCAACAGGATTGTCACCTTGTCGGCTCGGGTAATGGTCCCAGGAACCATTCGGTTACTGGCCACCCCAGAACCTCAGAAGAGAGGTTCTTCATTCATTTAGACTACAAAATGTAATTCCAAAGAATACAAAAATAACCAGCTTTTATGAAGCGCAGGGGACAGAATATGTATGACAGCAAGGAGTCATCATGCCAGGTAGTCCTTTTCTAGCTTTGACTTTAACTACTTTACTGAGGAAAAGTGTACCTACTATATGTAAGTACACTTTTCCTCCGTATGATGTGGTTGTCCCACCTAGCTATTGTAAGATGAATGCATTAAAGTTGCTCTGGATAAGGGAATCTGCTAAATGACAATGTGAATTATTAATTTGTTCACGCTTTAGTTGCTGAGAATTTTCCTGTATAAGTTCCACTTAATGTGCCTTAAAAGTATCAACCCCCTACAAAAAATGTACATTAATTATAATTCACATTTCCTGTTGCTGCACGGTTATTTCCTTTTGTTGCACGGCAGGGTAGCCTTATGTTTAGAGTGTTGGACTAGTAACCGAAAGGTTGCAAGATTGAATCCCCGAGCTGACACGGTAAACATCCGTCTTTCTGCACCTGAACAAGACAGTTAACCCACTGTTCCTAGGCCGTCATTGAAAATAATTTATTCTTAACTGACTTGCCTAGTTAAATAAAAATACATTTTTCCTGCTTTAGCAAATTGGGTCAATTTAAGATCCTATGTGAAATTATAATTCATGGACATTTGTTGTAGGGGTTGACACATTTTTGGGAAATGACATTTTAAAGGGGAAATTACAAACTTTTGAATTCTTTTCTAAACCTTGAATACACTACAAATGTGTTTCCTGCGGTGCAGGAAAATTCTCAGCAACAGAGTGATCAAATTAAGATCTTACATCTGTATATGCCCATTGATTCATGAAGATATAACTTAGAAATGCCTTTAGTTCAACTGTCATACCCCACCAGAACCACAATATAAGTTTGTGTTACTCCAATGCTTGTGAACAATGCAAACGTAAACAAACACTACAGCCTCGAAACATGGATACAACTAGAATTGTGATATCATGGATGGTCAATCTTTGCATCCATAGCTCTATGAATTTTAGTGATTACGTTTCAACCAGGCCCATCCCTCAGATTTTCACGAAAAAACGGAGGGGTGTACTCTTTGTTATTGTTTCAACTGCAGATCCTAGCTTTAAAGGTGATGTCTCAATCTTTACTTAACATAAATATGTCAATGAATACACTAATTCTGGACGCAGGCGATGTTGATAAAGATGTGGTGGTGGTGGTAATGTTTTATTAGCATAAAGCGATAAGATACATTTAAAACATAATACCCAAAGGTTTATTTTCAAATGTGTTCTTTTTTGTGACAAACAGATACATTTCATTTCAGTATGATCAATTTAGTAGAATGGTTCTCTGTTAAAAAATTATAATTGTACATGCTCCTCCATTCTCAAGCTCTTATCAAGGGATTAAAGCACCAGGGTTACCCTACCTGTGTAACGACGTTCGTCTGTAGGAGGAGAAGCGGACCAAAAAGCAGCGTGGTGGTTATTCATGTTCTTTAATGGAAAACTGAACGATACATGAAATAACTCAAATCTACAAAACAACAAACGGCACGTGAAAACCTATACAGCCTATCCTGTGACAACAAACACAGTGACAGGAACAATCACCCACAAACACACAGTGAAACCCAGGCTACCTAAGTATGATTCTCAATCAGAGACAACTAATGACACCTGCCTCTGATTGAGAACCATACTAGGCCGAAAACATAGAAATGCCCCAAAACATAGAACAAACAAACATAGACTGCCCACCCAACTCACGCCCTGACCATACTAAATAAATACAAAACAACAGAAATAGAGGTCAGAACGTGACAACCTGCATATGACTTGGTACTCATGCTAAGCCTTTAATTGTCTCTTCACGTAAACTTTCTAAAGACGCATTTTTCACTCTTTAGTAACAACAAGATTTTGCTATTGCCAAATGTAAACAAATGTGAAAAAGTTATGATAAGCTGAGATCAGGCCTCTTGCACAGTAGTGAGACCAGCAGGTGGACACACTATTTAAAGGGACAGTGGTTCAGTCTCCTGTAGAAAATGGCTGCCATAATAATAATAATGATGCAGGCGAAGGCCAGGATACACACTGCCACCCCAAGACCTGTAGAAGTGTCTGAGTTCTTGATGCCAGTCTGCTGTTATTTTAATGCCACAATGCTCTCTGCTCTGATGGTGATAAGAGGGGAACTGATGGTTTTGGACTCTGCTGCATCTTCGGTAGCAGGAACAACACCCCTTCTCCTCCTGCTGTTACATTGCATGAACGTACTGCAGGTGCTCTTCTCACAAAGACGGGTGATGCAGTGGAGGAAGTAGGTGGACTTCATCTCATTCTGCTGCTTCATGAAGCGGAAGGCCGGGAAGGAGAAACGGGAGCGTTGACTCTTTCCATTCTCATGGATGACGGTTAGTAGGTCAGTGTTGCAAAGGACAAACAGGTTGAAGAAAGTGGAGTTAGTGGGTAGAGGAGAAATGGAGGCGTAGCATCGGTCCAGGAGCACATTGTACTGGGAGGTCAGGTTGGTGGCCTTGACTTGCGCAAAGACTTCCGTCCTCAAGTCAAGACCCTGTTCTGGAATGACCAAGGGTAAAGTGAAATTGACATCACTGAAGAGATTCATGCTCAAAGTGCTGATGAAACTACCATTGTTGTCCTTCACTGCAATGGAGGATGCTGACACATCAATTAGGGTGTTGTTGATCAGGTACTCTAGGGGATAGGCACAGGAGTAATAATACTTCAACTCAGTGTTGTAAGTGACTGTCCCTGTGGTGGGATCATATGATCGGACCACCCCGCTGATGTTGACTGTCTGGATGTTGGAGAAGTCAGAAAATATCCCTATGCCTGGAGCGCTGGTTGTCCTGAAGAGGCTGCCACAAGAATTGGTCGTGTTGAGGGGTAATTCAAACCTCAAGACCGGTGGAGTCACATTTCTATCCACGGTTCCCTTGCAGGCTGGGTCATTCATGATGTTGTTGAGGATAAGCAGGGACTCGTTGTAACCAGTGTAAATGGCAGGGCAGATGAGGATAGCCAGACCAATAGATTTGGTGCCGCAAGTTACTGAGATATCAGTGTATGCTGGGCGTCTTAAATTCAACCCACAGTCACTTAATTGTAGTTGACTGCTCTTTGCGACCATCATTGCCAAAAGAAAAAAGCTGAGAAGATGCATTTTTGCATTCCTTGCAGTGTTCATATCTTGACTGGGACATTAAAATGTGTCCTTTGTTGGCTTGTTTCCAGCTTTTTGATTCTATTGAGATGTATGGAGTTGCCTTTATAGCCAGGTCTCCTTCTTGGGATTGGACAGAAACAAGGTCAATGTCGCTCTGCCTATTCAAACATTTCCATTGTGTTGAGGGTGCCACGCACCATACCTAAAGGCAATTCATGAAACCCAACACACCTTTTAGTTCAGAAATGAAGCAGAGACAATGGCATGTTTCTTTTGTGAATGTTCTTAAAAAATAGATTCCCTTGGCCTGCTAATATGATGTTTCAAGGAGTAAGTGTTGAATCCTTTGAAAACGCAACCTTTGACGGCCTCATTTTGACTCCCAACAATACCGTTGGCCTTTCACATGATCCAAATGTGGTCATAAGAGAGCACACGATGGCCCAGAATATCATTCAACTATAATTATGATTTGACAAAGGAAAGGTCAACTGCTTTGTTTATAAGATAATTTACAGTTATTATTGTCTTGACTCTGAGCCCAATACTTAACTCGCATGTGAAAGCTAAGCAAAGGTCAATGGAAGCAATGGGGGCAACCTTTTGGGACCCCCCAAAAAATAATCCCAGTGGAACGTATGTTCTCTAGGTCTACTTTCCATCGCTGTTCTAATTACCTTCTGCTTTACAAAATGCCCAACCCATCCTCTGGTTATAGAACCATGTTTTGTTATGCTGTGTTACAGAAGTAGAACTCTCTTTCTTTTCTTTCTCATTATGTTTTTTAACAATATCACTTTGTGTGATTTTAAAATGTGCATTATAAATAATAAAAACTGGAGGGGTGCAAAGCCTTTGATAGAAAATCAAATGTTGTACAGTAGATACAGCAGATCCCCCTAATTGTATGGGACACTTTTAAATGTGCCGTTAGGGGCCATGCAAAGAATCCATATTAAGAAAGGAAATAGAGGGACTAACAGTACAGATAGATAGCAATAAAAACAGTACCACAGGGCCACAGAATATGTTAGAGGAAAAACAAAAACAAATGGAGGAACTTATTAAAGAAAGATCAAGTGTAATATATTATTTAAAAAAGAATCAAACTGGATGGAATATTGGGAAAAATGCACTTTTCAATCTTAGAAAGTGTTAATTAAACAAATCCGCCACCCTTTGCCTTGATGACAGCTTTGCACACTCTTGGCATTCTCTCAACCAGCTTCACCTGGAATTCCAGTCTTTAAGGAGTTCCCACATATGAATTGGGTTGAAGTTGGGTGACTATGGAGGCCAGGTCATCTGATGCATCACTCCATCACTCTCCTTCTTGGTCAAATAGCCCTTACATGGCCTGGAGGTGTGTTGGGTCATTGTCCTGTTGAAAAACAAATGATAGTTCCACTAAGTGCAAACCAGACGGGATGGCGTATTGCTGCAGATTTCTGTGGAAGCTATGCTCGTTAAGAGTGCCTTGAATTCTAAATAAATCACTGACAGTGTCACCAGCAAAGCACCCCCACACCATCACACCTCCTCCTCCATGCATCATGGTGGGAACCACACATGCAGAGCTCATCCGTTCATCTACTCTACGTCTCACAAAGACAATGTGGTTGGAACCAAAAATCTCAAATTTGAACTCAAACTAAAGGACAGATTCAAATCAAATCCAATTTTATTTGTCACATACACATGGTTAGCAGATGTTAATGCGAGTGTAGCGAAATGCTTGTGCTTCTAGTTCCGACAACGCAGTAATAACCAACGAGTAATCTAATCTAACTATTTCACAACAACTACCTTATACACACAAGTGTAAAGGGATGAAGAATATGTACATAAATATATATGAATGAGTGATGGTTCAGAACGGCATAGGCAAGATGTAGTAGATGGTATCGAGTACAGTATATACATAGGAGATGAGTAATGTCGGGTATGTAAACATATAAAAGTGGCATTGTTTAAAGTGGCTAGTGATACATGTATTACATAAAGATGGCAAGATGCAGTAGATGGTATAGGGTACAGTATATACAAATTAGATGAGTAATGTAGGGTATGTAAACATTTTATAATGTTATATAATGTATAATGTAAACATTATGCTCAAGTTTTTTGGCCCAAACTCTCATGAGGACCGCCACAGGAAAGGAAGAAGTCTCTTCTTCTTATTGGTGTCCTTCAGTAGTGGTTTATTTGCAGCAATTCGACCATGAAGGCCTGATTCATGCAGTCTCCTCTGAGCTGTTGATGTTGGGATGTGTCTTTTACTTGAACTCTGTGAAGCATTTATTTGGGCAGCAATTTCTGAGTCTGGTAACTCTAATGAACTTATCCTCTGCAGCAGAGGTAACTCTGGGTCTTCCTTTCCTGTGGCGGTCCTCATGAGAGCCAGTTTCATCATAGCGCTTGATGGTTTTTGCGGCTGCACTTGAAGAAACATTCAAAGTTCTTGATATGTTCTGTATTGACCGACCTTCATGTCTAAAAGTAATAATGGATTGTCATTTGTCTTAGCTTATTTGAGCTGTTCTTCCCATAATATGAACTATCTTCTGTATACCACCCCTACCTTGTCACAACACAACTGGTTGGCTCAAGCGCATTAAGAAGGAAAGAAATTCCACAAATGAACTTTTAACAAGGCACAACTGTTAATTAATTGAAATGCATGAAGCTGGTTGAGGAAATGTCAAGAGTCAGCAAAGCTGTCATCAAAGCAAAGCGTGGCCACTTTGAAGAATATCAAATATCAAATATATATTGATTTGTTTAACGCTTTTTTGGTTACTACATGATTGTTTCATAGTTTTGATGAATTCCCTATTATTCTACAATGTAGAAAATAGTAAAAATAAAGAAAAACCTTGGAATGGGTAGGTGTATACAAACTTTTGACTGGTACTGTATATTATATATTTGGAATCAAGCCAATCAATTAACAAGATAATAATAGTCTTATCAAAAATAATATTTAATTTACAATCTGTGGATACTATGAGATTAGAAAAGTTCAGAATTCATGTAAGACGTCACAGCACAGTTGAAAAATATATGGCACAAGAAAATCAAGAAAGGGTGGTCCATGGGACGGGCTGGGCTGCGGAGATAGGTGGGATGGGCTACGGAGATAGGTGGGATGGGCTACGGAGATAGGTGGGATGGGCTACGGAGATAGGTGGGATGGGCAACGGAGATAGGTGGGATGGGCTACGGAGATAGGTAGGATGGGCTGAGACAGAGTGACTGAGGGCTGGGATTTAAAGATCATGATCTGTAATAGTTAGGACCAAAAACACATACGTGCATACATATATCATGTATTCTGGATATGTCTGAGTACCGTTTTATGTGTCATGTAATACTGTGTATACTGTGTACCATGTATGTGAAATGTATTAGTAATGTACATGTAGCAAAATACCTGTAAAAAACAAAAATGTTAAACAAAGTTACTTTTGTCCCCCGGAGAGAAGGGATGGGCCAATAATACAAAAAACATTATGAACACCTCTTCTTTCCAGGACATAGACTGACCACATGAGTCCAGCTGAAAGCTTTGATCCTTTATTGATGTCACTTGTTAAATGCACTTCAGTATAGATTTTTAAACCATTTTTATTTCACCTTTATTTAACCAGGTAGGCCAGTTGAGAACAAGTTCTCATTTACAACTGCGACCTGGCCAAGATAAAGCAAATCAGTGCGACAAAAACAACAACAACATAGAGTTACACATAAACAAACGTACAGTCAAAAACACAATAGAACAATCTATGTACAGTGTGTGCAAATGTAGAAGAGTAGGGAGGTATATGGCAATAAATAGGCCACAGAAGCGAAATAATTACAATTTAGCATTAACACTGGAGTGATAGATGTGCAGATGATGATGTGCAAGTAGAGATACTTGGGTACAAAAGAGCAAGAAGATAAATAACAATATGGGGATGAGGTAGTCTGGTGTGCTATTTACAGATTGTCTGTGTACAGGTACAGTGATCGGTAAGCTGCTCTGACAGTTGATGAAGATGAAGGGGAGCGGGTTAAAGAAAGATTTTTAAGCCTTGAAACAATTGAGACATGGATTGTGTATGTGTGCCATTCAGAGGATGAATGTGCAAGACAAAATATTTAAGTGCCCTTGAATGAGGTGGTTTGTGTCAAGAACTGCAACGCTGCTGGGTTTTTCACACTCAACAATTTCCTGTGTGTATCAAGAATGGACCACCACCCAAAAAACATCCAGCAAACTTGACACAACCAAGGGAAGCATTGGAGTCGACATGGGCCAGCATCCCTGTGGAATGCTTTCAACACCTTGTTGTCCAAGCCCTGATGAATTGAGGCTGGTCTGAGGGCAAAACAGGGGTTGCAACTCAATAGTAGGAGGGTGTTTTTAATGTTTTGTACATTTTTAATGTATATACAGTGCCTTCGGAAATAATTAATTCAAGTATTGGGGTGGCAGGTAGCCTAGTGGTTAGAGTGTTGGGCCAATAACCAAGAGGTTGCTGGATTGAATCCCCGAGCTGAAAAGGTAAAAAACTGTAGTTCTGCCCATGAACAAGGCAGTTGTCCCACTGTTCCCAGGTAGGCTGTCATTGTAAATAAGAATTTATTCTTAACTGACTCGCCTTGTGAAATCAAATTAATCAGACCCCTTGACTTTTTCCATATTTTGTTACATTACAGCCTTATTCTAAAATTGATTAAATAGTTTTCCCCCCCCATAAATATACACACACAAGACCCCATAATGACAAAGCAAAAACGTTTATTTTTTATTTTTTAGAAATTGTTGCTAATTTATTAAAAATAAACTGAAATATCACATTTGCGTAAGCATTCAGACCCCTTACTCAGAACTTTGTTGAAGCACATTTGGCAGCAATTTCAGCATCAATTCTTCTTGAGTATGACGCTACAAGCTTGGCACACCAGTATTTGAAGAGTTTCTCCCAGTCTTCTCTGCAGATCCTTTCAAGTGCTGTGAAGGTTGGATGGAGAGCGTCGTTGCACAGCTATTTTCAGAGATATTCAGAGACTTGTCCTGAAGCCACTCCTGCATTGTCTTGGCTGTGTACTTAGGGTCATTGTTCTGTTAGAAGATTAACTTTCGCCCCAGTCTGAGATCCTGAGCACTTTGGAGCAGGTTTTCATCAAGGATCTCTCTGTACTTTGCTCCGTTCATCTTTGCCTCGATCCTGACGAGTCTCTCGCTCCCTGCCGCTGAACAAAATTCCCACAGCATGATGCTGCCTCCGCCATGCTTCGCCGTAGGGATGGTGTCTGGTTTCCTCCAGATGTGATCTTGTTTTCATCAGAGCAGAGAATCTTGTTTCTCATGTTCTGAGAGTCTTTAAGTGCCTTTTGGCAAACTCCAAGTGGGCTGTTATACGCCTTTTTACTGAGGAGTGGCTTCTGTCTGGCCACTCTACCATAAAGGCCTGATTGGGGCTGCAGAGATGGTTGTCCTTCTGGAAGGTTCTCCCATCTCCACAGAGGAACTCTAGAAATCTGTCAGAGTGACCATCAGGTTCTTGATCACCTCCCTGACAAAGGTCCTTCTCCCCCGATTGCTCAGTTTGGCTGTTCGGCCAGCTCTAGGAAGAGTCTTGGTGGTTACAAACTTTTTCCATATAAGAATGATGGACGCCACAGTGTTCTTGGGGACCTTCAATGCTAAATAATTTTTTTGGTACCCTTCCCCAGATCTGTGCCTCGACACAATCCTGTCTTGGTGCTCTACGGACAATTCCTTTGTCCTCATGACTTGGTTTTTGCTCTGGCATGCACTGTCAACTGTGGGACATTATATAGACAGGTGTGTGCCTTTCCAAATCATGTCCAATCAATTGAATTTACCACAAGTTTTCCAATCAAGTTGTAGAAACATTTTTAGGATGATCAATGGAAACAGGATGCACATGAGCTCAATTTATAGTCTCATTGCAAAGGGTCTGAATATTTATGTAAATGAGGTATTTCTGTTTTTTATTTATAATAAGTTTGCAAACATTTCTCCAAAAAATGTTTAGCTTCATCATTATGGAGTATTGTGTGTAGATTGCTGAGGATTAAAAAAAATCTATTTTAGAATAAGGCTGTAATATAACAAAATGTGGAAAAAGTCTAGGGGTCTGAATACTTTCCCAAGGCACCGTATATTATCATTGACCTTTTTGTTTGATAGTTGTTACTTTGTATTCTAAATTCTGATGTAATTGGTACTGTATAGTTGTTTGTGTGCTGCTTATTGGTTAGGGGTCCTTTGTAAAATAGATGTCCATCTCCATGGGACTACTACACATGGATGAATAAAGATAAACATGCTGTCTGTGATGTAGTTACGTAAGACCTAAGACCTGATAAATAATCATTGTAAAGTCCTCATGGTTACAGTTAGTAATTGTTAGGGTATCATCTAGGACTGAAACTATTAAAAGTGCTCCTTGATTACCTTGATATGGAAAATGTATAGATTAGATTTGTCAGCTTTCCGTAGGCCATTGTTTTTCTCCATTTCTGAAGACTCGGGGTGTGTTGGTTTCATCAAATTCCCTAGTGGCACCCTCTACACAATGGAATTGTTTCATTACACAGAGCGGCTTTGACCTTGTTTATGTCTAATCCCAAGAAGCCCTGTCTGTAAAAGTATGTCTCCACATCCCAATAGAATTGAAAACCAGGACACATTTTAGTGTCCCAGTCAAGATATGAACACAGCAAGGAATGCGAAAATGCATCTCCTTAGCATTTTTCTTTAGGCCATGATGGTCGCAAAGAGCAGTCAACTAGAACAAGTGTTGTTCTTTTGATGCAGAGAGCATTGTGGCATTAAAAGAACAGCAGACTGCCAGCAACAACAGACACTTCTACAAGTCTTCATGTCGCAGTGTGTATTCTGGCCTTCGTCTGCATCATCGTCATTATTACGGCAGCCGTCTCCTACAGGAGACTCGTACGTTAAAGCACCACTCACAGAAGCCTGGGTGACACCGTTCCTTTAAATAGAGAGTTAGCTCGTTTCAATACTCTGGTGGACTGGTCTTCTTTTTTGTTTTTCTTCTTTCATTTTGTTTACCGTTGGCCAGTGAGAGATTCATGTTAAGTAGTTTTAGGAATAGAAAACAAAAGGAAAGTAACAGGAACATTGTTATATGTAGGATTGTAATGTAGGATAACAACAATGCTTCAACAGATCTTGAGAATATGTAGAACATAAAAACATACAAACTAAACTGATAACCCTGAATTATGTCACAACATTTGAACAATTGAAATTGAACTCACTGTACCTTTCAATTTATTATTTTTGTAATTTATTGTTCTTTGTCTTACTAATTTGTGTTTAAAAAAAACACCAGCAGATCTATGTTGAAATGACCTGTATTGTGAATTTGTTTTCATTAGCACATTCATGAACGTAGGACAAACGCACTTTAAATGTCCAATGAAGCTGTTTTTATCTGAAAACCATAATTTCTGGGTCACAATTATGTACCTTACTGTGATTGTTTTCAATTAAAATTGTATCCTAATTTTTATGGATATATACAAAGAAATGTCAATAGAAAAACAGGTCAAATGGCATGAAATGTAGCTAGTTTGCTGTCTTACCATCCTCAGTTTTAAGTGACTGCGTTTGCTGGGTAATGTTAGTTGACGAGCACGTAAGAACAGTGTCCTGACGAGAGAGCACGTTTTCTATTCCAGGCAAAATTGCCACCATTAGCTCATTGTTATGGATGTATCCCAAACAGCTTAAACAAACGCAAATGCAGCTGCTTTGCTGTTATTCTAGCTGTACTGTTTGACCTGACTATGTAAGACAGCAAGGCAACTGAACATTTAGAATGAACAACTGGTCCATAGACATAGAACAAAAACACGTAACGACTGGGTCGCGTCTCTGGCAACCTAACCGATAGAGTGAACGGCCAGCAGGCTTGGCTAGCAACCATAGATGTGTCAGGACTAGACCTATATTTTAGTTAAGGGATGAAATAGTAGCCTATGAATACATTTATTATTTCATTAGCAACGTCCTCATACCTATGACCGCAGCACAGCCGTGCTGAAAAAGTAGTTTAGCGTGCCCTCTCTTGTACAACTACTTTATTAACTCATTTCCATCTGGTGATGTCACCAGGCAGGCCAAAAGTCCATCCCACCAAAACAGGCAGATCTTTTCAAACGGCTCTTACACCAAAAAGGCGTTATCATAATTTTCACAATTTCATAGTATTATTCCCACCTCGTGTGGAAATAAATATAAACACAGGAATATCTAGTTTTTGACTGCACTGGGCCTTTAAATTCAGTAAAACATTTAAAAGTCAGAAAGATAACTATACTTAGACTTGGGGAAATGTTTGCCTGACATGTAATACTTCACTTATCCAACACATTTAGTTCAATGTGAGTTTAATTAAAATAGTGTTGTGTGAACTAATACTGACCCTTAGCTTTGCAAAAACTTTAAATATTGTGTTGCCAAGAGCTGATAGACATATTTCCAATTAATGGATTAATCAATTAATGGATAAGGACGTCTGCTAAATTGATAATTTCTTAAATGTAAGTCTTATGCATTTGACTAGCTTTGGCAGTTAGTTGATTGATCTCTTGGGATTGTTGTACCAGTTTATGTAGTCTGTAATTAATCACATTGAAGTTGCTCATACACACTATTAGGTCCAAATCTTGGATCCTGAATTACAAAACCATAAAAATATACTTTTTTTTGTATACTCTAAATGTGTAATGTTTTTGTGGATTAGTTATTCATTTCACACGTCATAATCATATTTATATGGTTACACATTCCCACCCCAATATGCCCACACACGCACCTGAAACAACTTGTAACAAATGTAATGTATTTGTATTTATTAAGCATCACCATTAGCTGCTGCCTCGGCAGCTAAATCTCGCCGCCATTCGATTCTGGAGCAGTGGAAACACGTTTTTGGAGTGATCAATCTGGCAGTCTGACGTAAAATCTGGGTTTGGTGGATGCCAGGAGAACGCTACCTGCCCCAATGCATAGTGCCATCTGTAAAGTTAGGTTCGATATAATTGTCTGGGGCTCTTTTTCATGTTTCGGGATAGGCCCCTTAGTTCCTGTGAAGGTAAATCTTGACGCTAGAGCATACAATGACATTCTAGATGATTCAGTGCTTCCAACTTTGTGGCAATAGTTTGGGGAAGGCCCTTTCCTGTTTCAGCATGACAATTCCCCCATGCAAAAAGTGAGATCCATACAGAAATGGTTTGTTGAGATCGGTGTGGAAGAACGTGACTGGCCTCCATAGAGCCCTGACCTCAACCCCAACCCCACCTTTGGGATGAATTGGAATGCCGACTGCGAGCCAGGCATAATCGACCAGCATCAGTGCCAGACCTCACTAATGCTCTCGTGGCTGAATGGAAGTCCCTGCAGCAATGTTCCAACATCTAGTGGAAAGTTTTCCCAGAAGAGTAGAGGCTGTTGTAGCAGCGAAGGGGCCGACCAACTCCATGTTAATGCCCATGATTTTGGAATAAGATGTTCGACAAGCAGGTGTCCACATACTTTTGGGTGTGTCTGTGCCTGTGTGTGTGTGTGTCTCTTCACAGTCCCTGCTGTTCCATATGGTGTATTTTATTTTGTACTTTTTTTTATTCTACTGCTTGCATCAGTTACCTGATATGGAATAGAGTTCCATGTAGTCATGGCTCTATGTAGTACTGTGAGCCTCCCATAGTCTGTTTTGTACTTGGGGAATGTGAAGAGAAATCTGGTGACATGTCTTGTGGGGAATGCATGGGTGTCTGAGCTGTGTGCTAGTAGTTTAAACAACAGCTCAGTGCATTCAACATGTCAATACTAAGCATGTCAGTAATAAGTTACATTTAATAACAACATTTCATCAAATTATTAAACAAATTAGCAATGTAGCAATTTAGCGGCAGCTCAATTGGGCATTTGAGCAAATTTTTACAACCAATTTTAAATGAAATGAAACATATGGATTTTGTTTGGCATATTTTATCATCTCAACCAATGCAAATTAGCAAAATGTCCATGTGATTTTCATTATGAGAATCCAGTATTTTTTTTAAACAGACATTCTAAGATGGTTGAAAACCAGGAAGTGAACATTAGCAAAACCAAACCTCATTAATCACGCATTATCAGTACAAATGTAAAATGTTGTTGACCTTCAAAACATAATTTTGGAATTATTAAATTTATAAAATGTTGTTGCTTTATAATCTTAGTCATTCTTGAATAATATGCTTTAGCAGGTGGATGAGTTGCCTATTAAAGGAATTCCATTTAATCGAAGTTAGCTATAATTAATAAATATTGTTCTGGGATTTTTTTTGTCTGTGCAAATAGAAACATATTTTTATATTCATATCAGTATTTACTCTCTGCCTGTTATCTTCAATCTGTTTTACAATATTACTCAGTACATGTCATTTTACAGTTATTGTGAGCATATTACAGTAAACACATGCATTTAGATATATTAGAATATTCATAATTTGACACACAAATGTATCATATTTTATTAATATTTGATATCAGTCCTCATATAACTAGGCTTGTCCTCCATTATAAGTAACTGAAGCAGACATAAGGTTCATTAATGTATATATGTTTTTATTATTTAAAAAGTTTATGCAAATTCTAATACAAAATGAGTTTACCCTAATTGGGCAACTCAACTGGCTAGTTGAGATGTTTGTGATGCATTATCTAGCAAATTATAGCACCCACCTGGTCTAGTCTACTCTTGTGATCTTTGCCAGTGTTGCTAATACTCACATTGTGCCTACTTCTGTGGTAATTTAAGGATAATGCAGTCACTTATAATATTTTCTGCAGTACAGTACATGTGGGTAAATTAATACACAAATGAATACATGTAGTTTGTTGCCCTGAATGTATTATGTTGGTGTTAGAAGTGGGCTATAGGGCCTTAAATTTGGAATGTATTGTCTACTCTAAACAATACAGATGTCTGATGGATATTTAATTTAAACTATGTATATAATTTGAATTAATACATAAAATACCCATTGTGAGCAAAATGACCTCTGTTATGTTATGAGTGTGGACATATTGTGGATTGACATGAAAAATTATTTCTTAATGTTAAATTCATAGGAATGTGGTTGTGAATACAAATTCTGGACTCAGGCCATTTTGATATAGATCGGCAGGTGGCAATATTTTTATTAGGATAAAGAAGTTAGATCAATTGAATAAATAACAAAAACAATACTTTGAAGGGTACTGTTAGTTCACTTTAGAAATGCTCCACACAAAGTCTGTTCTCTGAATACATTTTAACATTTTGTGACAAACAGACAATTTCAGGATTATACTTTTCTGAGATGGCATTGTTCTAAAATCATTAAAACACCTTGTTCTCCAGATCTTATCAAGGGATTTATGCATTCTGTTATCCTATCTACATACTATTATTTTGTTTATTTAACCTTTTTTAATTATAAAGCGCATGTATGCTTTTGCAAAACTTAAGCACTAATAAACGAGCTATGCATGGGATAAACTGTCAAAGTCCCTTCACATCAACTTTTCCAAAATATACATTTTCTCTAAATATTTTAAGTACACTGTAAAAAAAGAAAATCCTGATGTTTTTGCTAGTTACCTGTAAATTACTGTAAAATAAGGTACAGTATGGTACAGTAAATTCCAAAGAAACTTTGGTTTAAAAGTACATTACTGTAAACTGACTGCCAGTAAGTTACTATAAAAACAACAGGATTTATTTACAGTGTATGTACACAAAATAATTGCTGATGTCTGGCAGATTATTCTAAAGTACATCTACAAAACAAAGTTTCTGCTCTTGGCCAAAAGTATAATAAGTCAGTCCTCTACCGGAGTTGTGAGACAAGCAGACAGAAGCACTACTGTGAGCTGGTGCAAGCAGAGCAGTCTCCCCTTTAATGGTTGAGCCTCTTGTAGAAGACCGCTGCTATCACAATGGCGATGATGCAGGCGAAGGCCAGGAAGCCCACTGTCACCGCAAGACCTGAAGTGGAGTTAGAGTTGTTGCTGCCCATGAGTTGTTCTTTTGAAGCTACAATGCTCTCTGCTTTAGTGGTAATGGGAGGGGAGGTGAGGGTTTTGTACTCTGTCACTCCAACTTCGGTAGCAGGAACAGCACTCCTTCTCCTCCTCTTGTTACATTGCATGAAGGTACTGCAGGTGCTCTTCTCACAGAGACGGGTGATGCAGTGGAGGAAGTAGGTGGAAACGGTCTCATTCTGCTGCTCGATGAAGCGGAAGGCTGGGAAGGAGAAGCGGGCATTATGACTATTCCCGTTCTCATGCATGGTGGTCATCTGCTCCTTGTTGCAAGGGACAAACAGGTTGAAGAAAGTGGAGTTAGTGGGTAGAGGAGAAATGGAGGCGTAGCATCGGTCCAGGAGCACATTGTACTGGGAGGTCAGGTTGGTGGCCTTGACTTGCGCATAGACTTTGGTTCTCAGCTCAAGACCCAGTTTCGGAATGACCATGGGAGTAGTGTAGTTGACATCACTGAAGAGTTCAAGTCTCAAAGTGCTGATGAAACTACCATTGTTGTCCTTCACTGCAATGGAGGATGCTGACACATCAATTAGGGTGTTGTTGATCAGGTACTCTAGGGGATAGGCACAGGAGTAATAATACTTCAACTCAGTGTTGTAAGTGACTGTCCCTGTGGTGGGATCATATGATCGGACCACCCCGCTGATGTTGACTGTCTGGATGTTGGAGAAGTCAGAAAATATCCCTGTGCCTGGAGCGCTGGTTGTCCTGAAGAGGCTGCCACAAGAATTGGTCGTATTGAGGGGTAATTCAAACCTCAAGACCGGTGGAGTCACATTTCTATCCACGGTTCCCTTGCAGGCTGGGTCATTCATGATGTTGTTGAGGATAAGCAGGGACTCGTTGTAACCAGTGTAAATGGCAGGGCAGATGAGGATAGCCAGACCAATAGATTTGGTGCCGCAAGTTACTGAGATATCAGTGTATGCTGGGCGTCTTAAATTCAACCCACAGTCACTTAATTGTAGTTGACTGCTCTTTGCGACCATCATTGCCAAAACGAAAAAGCTGAGAAGCTGCATTTTTGCGTTCCTGCTGTGTCTTGACTGGGACATTAAAATGTGTCCTTTGCTGTTTGTCTCCTGCTTTTTGATTCTATTGAGATGTATGGAGTTGTTTTTATAGCCATGCAGGGTTTCTTGGGATTGGACAGAAACAAGGTCAAAGCCGCTCCGTGTATTGAAATAATTGCATTGTTTTGATGGTTACACCTACCTTGTGGCAATTCATGAAACACAAGACACCTTAAGTCTTCAGAAATGAAACAGACAATGGCCTAGTTCCTTTGTGGCATTGCTTTAACAGATAGGTTCCCTTGACATGCTAATATGATATTTCATGAAGTAAGCAACGAAACTCAAACAATACTTTGATGGCCAAATTTGTTTTTGTCTCAACAATACCCTTCTAACCTTTACATTCTTATGACGCTAATGTGCTCATACAGTACGAGATCACAATGCACTGACCTACAGGATTATTTCATCCATGTTCATGTACAGTGCCTTCAGAACCAGGTCAACTGGTCTAATTACACTACCATTTTGGGGGAGAGAAAATTGTAAAGAATGAAACAAATGACTACTCAATTAATACGGCCTCATGAGAGAACACACTGACTCATGTGTGTGCACATGGGACTGGCTCTCTTTATAAGCCTTGTTTCTTTTGTTTAAAGTGTGGCCTCCCAGGGGAAGGAGCAGGTGAAAGGGAAGCTGACATTTTGAAGCTGCGGCAGAGCCTTTCTGGAAGCCTTGGTTTTGCTATTAGAAGTATTACTTAGATTAAATGATGACTTGCGTTAAGGTTATAATAATTCACCTACAATTTTTGCTTGATGGAATTGTTGTTTGACTTTTGTAATTGTTTTGTGTTATTGCATCCATACATTTTTTTGTGCTGAACCAACTCTAACTTAATTTACGGAAACGTTAATTGTGAGTAAAATCAAATAAACTGTGAATTGGGACTACAGATGTAAGATAATCATTTGATCACTATTTTATTGCAGAGACAGTAAAATTAGGTAGTCCTATGTTTTCTGAGAGGGTAGTTACAGTGCATTCAGAAAGTATTCAAACCCCTTGACTTATTCCACATTTTTTTTGTGTCACAGCCTAAATTCAAATGTAGTAAATAGATTTTATGTCCACCTATCTACTACACACAATACCCCATAATGACAAAGTGAAAATATGTTTTTTGAAATGTTTGCTAATTTATTGAAAATGAAATACAGAAATATTTCAAAGTATTCACACCCCTGAGTCATACATATTATAATCACATTTGGCAGTGATTACAGCTGTAAGTCTTTCTGGGTAAGTCTCTAAGAGTTTGCACACCTGGATATTACAATATGTGCATATTATTCTTTAAAAATATCTTCAAACTCTATCAAGTTGGTTGTTGATCATTTCTAGACAGCCATTTTCAGGTCTTGCCATTTCAAGACGATTTAAGTCCAAATGTAACGAGGACACTCAGAAACATTCAATGTCATCTTGGTAAGCCTTGTGTTTAAGGTTATTGTTCTGCTGAAAGGTGAATTTTTCTCCCAGTTTCTGTTGGAAAGCAGACTAAACCAGGTTTTCCTCTAGCATTTTGCCAATGTTTAGCTCTATTCTGTTTATTTTTATCTTAAAAAAAACTCCCTAGTCCTTGCTGATGACAAGCATACCCATAACATGATGCAGCCATCACTATTATGAAAATATGAAGAGTGGTACTCAGTGATGTCTTGTGTTGTGTTGGATTTGCCCCAAACATTAAGCTTTGTTTTCAGGACATAAAGTTAATTTCTTTGCCACATTTTTTGCAGTTTTACTTTAGTGCCTTATAGCAAACATTCTGTATGTTTTGGAATATTTTTATTCTATACAAGCTTCCTTATTTTCACTCTGTCATTTAGGTTAGTATTGTGGCATAACTACAATGTTGTTCATCCTTCCTCAGTTTTCTCCTATCCCAGCCATTTAACCCTGTAACGGTTTAAAAGTCCCCATTGGCCTCGTGAAATTCCTGAGCGGTTTCCTTCCTCTCCGGCAACTGAATTAAGAAGGACGCCTGTATCTTTGTAGTGACTGGGTGTATTGATACACCATCCAAAGTGTAATTAATAACCACCATACACAAAGTGATATTCAGTGTCTGCTTTTTTATTCAAGAGGTGCCCTTCTTTGCGCACCATTGGAAAACCTCCCTGGTCTTTGTGATTTGATCTGTGTTTGAAATTCACTGCTTGACTGAGGAACCTTACAGATAATTGTATGTGTGGGATACAGATATGAGGTAGTCATTCAAAAATCATGTTAAACACTATTATTGGGCACAGAGTGAGTCCATACAACTTATTATGTGACTTGTTAAGCATATTTTTACTCCTGAACTTGCCATAACAAAGGGGTTGAATACATTTCAGCTTTTCATGTTTTATTCATTAGTGAACATTTCTAAAAACGTCATTCCACTTTGACGGTATGGGGTATAGTGTGTAGGCCAGTGACACAAAATCTCAATTTAAACCATTTTAAATTCAGGCTATAACACAACAAAATTAGCTAAAAGTGAAGGGGTGTGAATACTTTCTGAAGGCTCTATATGTTACTTTGACATTAAACAGAAGGAAAAGTATTACCTTCTCTTGTGATTCATTCATGCTTTTTATTCAAAGTATTTGCTTAATATTACCACAACCTGGTCCTAGTAACATGGACACACTATCACCCTTCTCCACTGTCCGAGATGGAACATGAGTAGGGGTCATTGTTGAAACTGAAGAACCCCTTTCTGCAGCGAGGTGGGAGAAAATAAGATACTCTAACCTAGAGCCACTTACTGTACAATATGTGTAAGTCCATTCAGCTAAGACTACCACCTACAATATAAGATATTTTAGCAAGTAAATCCTTCATCAAAAGTAGCTGCTATCGGAAAAACAATTAAATGTTGGAAGTTGTGTGCACACGTCACTTTGGGTCGTTTGTTCTTCTTTGTGTTATATCATATCAAATCAGTTCAGACTCTTTGTTGTTGTTACTGTAGCTGTGCCAGCCGCTAGCTAACAGAGGTTCAGACTGACTGGTGAGAGGTAATGCCAAATGACCTCTGGCTTTTACAAATTGATATGCTTTGTCAGGCCTGTGGAATTAAAGGCTTCCTCTCACTTTCTTCCCCAAGCCAGAACAGGTTCCTTATCGTCTCTAAACCCCAGACTCTGACTCGGCTCACTAAGATATATCTTTGTCCGCTCAAAGAGGTTTCTCTCTTTGCTGTTAAGATAAATCATTGACTGCTTAATTCTTTTGACAGTTTTCTGGCTTGAAAGGCTTTTCAGGAGTGTATCAGTTCAGAAATCCCAGTGGTGTTCACATTGTGTGGGAATTCAACACGGTTCTTAAATTCAAATTACTTATAGTTGGCTCTAATCTGGTCAGATGTGTTAATATTTTAGGAATAAAGGGCTACCACAGCTAATGATAATGAAATTGAATATGTTGCTTTTATTGATAAGGTGGAGTAATTCGATTTTTAAAGCAAATTAAGAATTTAATTTGTTTTAGCTTTCTGGTAGGTGTTATCCACATGAAAGAGTATAATGTTTTGGTCAACCATTGTTGTTGCGGCTTTATTCTGAGGTTGTATAAAAGGTGATGATACTTTGCATTGTAACATTATCTTCCTGGAGACAGGTAAGACAAAGATTGATACTTACCATAAAAGGGATCATAGAATAGGCTTTACTGATATACACAATATCACATATCCTAGACAACTGAAACTGGCACAATATGTAATATGATAGCAGTCATCTTGAACTACATGTACAGTGCCTTCAGAAAGTATTCACACCCCTTGACTGAGGATGGATCAACAACATTGTAGTTACTTTACACAATACTGTGTACCTACAGTATTATGTGCCTGTGCAGAATACAAATATTGCTAAACATGCATCCTGTTTGCAACAAGTGTCACGATCCTCGTATTGAGGAGACCAAAGCACAGCGTGGTGTGAATGCATGATTTAATGAAAGACGGAAAAACACGAATACACTAAAACAAACTAACAAGACGACCGTGACTGCTATCGAAACACTGTGCTAACATGCACCATAACAGACAATAACCCACGAACCACAATACAAAACAGGCTACCTAAATATGGTTCCCAATCAGAGACAACGAAAAACACCTGCCACTGATTGAGAACCATATCAGGTCAAAACACATAGAAACAGACTAACTAGACATGCAACATAGAATGCCCACTCATATCACACCCTGACCAAACAAAATATAGAAACAAACAACGCAAATAATGGTCAGTGTGACAAGGCACTTGTAATAGAGCAAAAAAATGTGCCAAAGCAATTCACTTTTTGTCCTGAATACAAAGTGTTATGGGGCAAATCCAATATGACACATTGAGTACCACTCTCCATATTCTCAAGCATAGAGGTGGCTGCATGTTATGGGTATGCTTGTCATCCTTAAAGACAGGAGAATTTTTCAGGAAAGAAAAGAAACTGAAGGGAGCTAATCACAATCACAATTCTAGGGGAAAACCTGGTTCAGTCTGCTTTCCACCAGACACTGGGAGATTAATTAACTTTCAGCAGGACAATAACCTAAAACACAAGGCCAAATCTACACTGGAGTTGCTTACCAAGAAGACAGTGAATGTTCCTGCGTGGCCTAGTTACAATTTTGACTTAAATCTACTTGAAAATCAATTGCGAGACCTGGAAATGGTTGTCTAGCAATGATCAACAACACATTTGACCGAACTTAAAGAATTTTGAAAAGAATGGGCAAATGTTGCACAATCCAGGTGTGGAAAGCTCTTAGAGACTTACCCAGAAAGACTGATCGCTGTGATCGCTGGCAAAGGTGCTTCTACAAAGTATTGACTCAGGGGTTTTGAATACTTATGAAAATGATACATTACTAAAACATGTTTTTACTTTGTCATTATGGGGTATTGCGGGTAGATGGGTGAGAGAAAAAAGGCTGTAACAACAAAATGTGGAATAAGTCAAGGGGTATGAAAACTTTAAGACACTGTAACTACCCTATTAGAAAAAAAATGCTAACTCAAATCTATAATTATGTTCATCTATATTTTCAGATTCCAGACTGTAGGCTCTTAAATGTACTTATATTGTTGCATCAAAATAATCCTAATGCAACAGGATTTGAACATTTAGTCCATAATCAAATAAAATCTAATTTTATTTCTCACATACACATGGTTAGCAGATATTATTGCAAGTGTAGCGAAATGCTTGTGCTTCTAGTTCCGACAGTGAAGCAGTATCTAACAAATAATATCTAACAATTCCACAAAAACCTAATACACACACATCA
This sequence comes from Oncorhynchus mykiss, assembly GCF_013265735.2. NCBI lineage: Eukaryota > Metazoa > Chordata > Actinopteri > Salmoniformes > Salmonidae > Oncorhynchus > Oncorhynchus mykiss. Next base: position 65,716,121 of record NC_048567.1, read on the forward strand.
AAGTAAAGGAATGGAATAAGAATGTATAAATATCTGGATGAGCATTGTCATAGCGGCATAGGCTAAGATGCAATAGATAGTATAGAATACAGAAAATACATATGAGATGAGTAATGCAAGATATGTAAACATTGTTAAATTGGCATTATTAAAGTGACTCGTGTTCCATTTACTAAAGTGGCCAATGATTTCAAGTCTGTATGTAGGCAGCAGCCCCTCTGTGTTAGTGATGGCTGTTTAACAGTCTGATGGCCTTGAGACAGAAGGTGTTTTTCAGTCTCTAGGTCCCAGCTTTGATGCACCTGTACTGACAGCGCCTTCTGGATGAGTGGGGTGAACAGGCAGTGGCTCGGGTGGTTGTCCTTGATGATCTTTTTGGCCTTCCTGTGACATTGGGTGCTGTAGGGTTCCTGGAGGGCAGGTAGTTTGCCCCAGATGATGTGTTGTGCAGACCACACCACCCTCTGGAGAGCCCTGCGGTTGTGGGCGGTGCAGTTGCCGTAGCAGGCGGTGATACAGCCCAACAGGATGCTCTCAATTGTGCATCTGTAAAAGTTTGAGAGGGTTTTAGGTGACAAGCCACATTTCTTCAGCCTCCTTAGGTTGTCGAGGTGCTGTTGCGATTCTTCACCACACTGTCTGTGTGGGTGGACCACTTCAGTTTGTCAGTCATATGTACGCAGAAGAACTTAACTTTCCACCTTCACATCGACGGGACAGTAGTGGAGAAGGGGCTGCTCCCTCTGCTGATTCCTGAAGTCCACAATCATCTGCTTTGTTGGCGTTGAGTGAGAGGTTATTTTCCTGACACTGAACTCCGAGAGCCCTCACCTCCTCCCTGTAGGCCATCTGGTCGTTGTTGGCAAATTTGATGATTGAGTTGGAGACGTGCATAGCCACACAGTCATGAGTGAACAGGGAGTACAGGAGGAAGCTGAGCATGCACCCTTCGTCGAAGGAAAGGCGGACCAAAACGCAGCGTGGTTATTTATAAACATCTTTAATGAAGATGATAACATGAACAATATACTTATACAAAACAAGAAACAGTGGAAAAACCAAAAACAGTCCTAACTGGTGCAAAACACAGAGACAGGAACAATCACCCACAAAATACTCAAACAATATGGCTGCCTAAATATGGTTCCCAATCAGAGACAACGATAAACACCTGCCTCTGATTGAGAACCACTCTAGGCAACCATAGACTTACCTAGACTACTATACTAAACACAACCGCATCAATCTACAAAACCCCTAGACAAGACAAACACATAATTCACAACCTGGCCTGACCAAAATAATAAAGAAAATACAAAATACTAAGGCCAGGGCGTGACACATATCTATTTTGTTTTATTCATTATTTGATTTATTTACCCAGGTAGGTCAATTTAACAACAACTTCTAGTGATCACCTGTTTTCCAAAGATCTCTTGATCTAATAGGGTCACATTGCATATAACAAAAACGTCACACCTGAAGCAACATTAACTTCAACACAGGTCCATAGAGAATCAAGAATGAAGTGCATAGAGATGTAGGATCTTAATTTGTGCCAGTTTGCTACAGCAAAAAAATAAACCTGCAGCTACAGGAAATGTGAATTATTATATAGATTACACTTAATGGACATTTCTTGTAGCGGTTGCTTTTTCATTTGGGCAAATCTGTCTGACATTTTAACCTGTTATGGCTGCAATCCCGATACCAGGGTCGATATGACAACTACCAGTGAAAATAGAGGGCGCCAAAATTCAAACCACAGAAATCATTCTAAATCTATTTTTCGTTGTTAATCCCTCCAAAGTGTCCGATTTCAAATAGGCTTTTCAGCGAAAGCACTACAAACGATTATGTTAGGTCTCCACCAAACCACAATAAGCACAGCCATGTTCCAGCAAAATGTAGCCTTCACAAAAAACAGAAATAAAGATAAAATTAATCACTAACCTTGAATTATCTTCATCAGATGACACTCATAGGACTTCATGTTACACAATACTTGCATGTTTTTTTTTGATAAAGTTCATATTTATATTTAAAAAATCTGAGGTTACATTGGCGCGTTAGATTCACTAGTTCCAAAAACATAAAGTGATTTTGCATAGCCACATCATTCAACAGAAATACTCATCATAAATGTAGATGATAATATAGTTACACACATGGAATTATAGATCTACCTCTCCTTAATGCAACCGCTGTGTCAGATTTCAAAAAAACTTTACGGAAAAAGAAATGCATGCACTAATCTGAGATGGCGCTCAATTTAAAAACACCACAGCCGCAAAGATGGCGTCAACATAAACAAGAAATTACATGATGAATATTCCCTTACCTTTGATGATCTACATCAGAAAGCACTCCAGGAATCCCAGGTCCACAATAAATGTCCGTTATTTATGTCCAAATACCTTCTTTTGTTAGAGCGTTTGGTATACATATCCAAACGCTAATTCTGGTCAGCGTTATATCGGACAGAAACTTCAAAAAGTGATATTACAGGTCGAAGAAATATTTAAAACTAAGTACAGAATCAATCATTAGGATGTTTTTAACATATAGCATCAATAAAGTTCCAACCGGAGTATTCCTTCTTGTCTTCGTGAGCAATGGAAGGCAAGTGACTACCATGAGGAAAAAGTGGGATCACAAAATGGCTGCTTGAAGGACAGCTGTTATATTCTGCTCTCATTCACTCCCACAACAACATAGAAACCTGATTATAATTTCTATTGATGGTTGACATTTAGTGGAACCCCTAGGCAATTCAACATCATTCATATCTCAAGGTTATTTCATTGGGGACTCTGGTGAATACATACAAGCTCAGATTTCTGACTTCCTGTTTTGATTTCAACTCAGGATTATGCCTGCCAATATGAGTTCTGTTATACCCACAGACATCATTCAAACCGTTTTAGAAACTTCAGAGTGTTTTCCATCCAATACTAATAATAATATACACATATTAGCAACTATGACTGAGGAGCAGGCCGTTTGATATGGGCACCTTTTCATCCAAGCTACTCAATACTGCCCCTGCAGCCATAAAAAGTTAAAGTGGAAATTATTAACTTTAGAAGCCTTTTAAGCCTTACATGCACTACAAGTTTGCCTTTCCTGCTGCACAGGAAAATTCTTAGCAACAAAGGAGTGATCAAATTAAGATCCTGCAGCTGTAGTGAAAGGGACTCTGAACAAGCAATGGAAAAATGAATGGAATGGAAAAAATGTTAAGTGGAATTTTTCAGTCAGTCAGAGACCGTCGGGCAACCAACAGGGTCACATTGCACCAAGGTTAGTATCTAGGCTACTCAAGGGTCCCCCAACGACCTTCACAGTCAGAGAATTGGAACATGGTTTTTCCGTGATGAATGTCAATGACATGCCAACACTTTATCAATGACTGCCCTCCGCTGTGTCCCTTTCATGTGTGAAAGATGGCAACTGTGGAGCAGCTGTTTAGAGCTGTAGCGGGATATGCCAGTGTCCCCACATTATAGTAGCTTGAAGGTCTTTCACACATAGTGTTGTAACTGGACAGTTATAAGGAGGTAAGGAGGTAAGGAGGTAATGTACTGCATATCACATATCCTCTTCCTCCTCCTCCTCCTCCCCATCTCTCCTCTCTCCCCTCTGCCCTCTCCTCTCTCTGCACTGCAGTCTATTGTGGAGTTTTTCTACCATCACCCACTGAATCCCGCACCTCTGTCTCTGATCTCCCCACCCCTCCCTGGCCCCTAGTTAAGAGTTACATCAGATGTGGCTCCTCCCTGTTTGGAAGACTAATTAATTTTGGCCCGCCACAATTTGACTATTGGGTTGGAAAGACCAGGTAAATAAATGTGTTTGATCTCCTCTTTTTCTCTCTCCCTCCCAAATTCTAGATACCCTCCAGATTTCCTCTGTAACAGCAGCAGCAGAGGGGAGAGGGAGACAAAAAAGTTCCCATTTGTTTTATCTGGCTTACTTGCCAGGTCAGAGGTCAGAGCAAGGCAGTTTTAAGGCAGAGTTCTGACCATGATACAGTAGATAGCCCTTGGTATGTGTATGCGTGTCTGTGCAAGTGTGTGTGTGTGTGTGCGTGTGTGAGTGTGTTTGCGTCTTGTTTGCGTCTGCAAAGGTTTGTGTGTATGTCAGCTGTGTGTGTCAACATTTTCAGGCACACTGCTGTGTACACTTACATGCCTCCTGTCTGAGTTGGTGTGTGTTTGTGTGTGCGCGCGCGCGCGCGCGCGTGTGTGTGTGTGTGTGTGTGTGTGTGTGTGTGTGTGTGTGTGTGTGTGTGTGTCTTGTTTGCGTCTGCAAAGGTTTGTGTGTACGTCAGCTGTGTGTGTCAACATTTTTAGGCACACTGCTGTGTACACTTACATGCCTCCTGTCTGAGTTGGTGTGTGTTTGTGTGCACGTGTGTGTGTGTCTCTGTGTCTTTGCGCGCACGTGCTTGTGTGTTTGAATGTGTGTGCTCGGGGGGACCCCTGTGTGAGTGTGTGAGTGGCGGTCTCTCTGGGCCGGGCCATAACTGTGATGGATGGGCCGTGTGTGGAGGCGGTTATTATTTGTTATGTGAGCGGGTGTGTGTGACAGCCCGGCGTAGTAGGCCATACACCTGCTGCGAGAGAGAGCCCGGCCGAACAGCTGTATGTATTTATTTAGCAGCTCACTCCATGGGCTGCAGGAACAAATCAACCAACAGCTAATAAAACCTGCCTTTATGATGTCTACTCTGTTTGCCCCAACAACTGGCTAGCGGCATCATGTGTTTTTCTTACACCCGCCACCATACAAAATTTAATCCTGGACTAAGGTGTCACTTCTGGACTGTGTGGCCGGTTTAATATCTGGTCTTAGTGCTGGGGTAATCAATGCTGCATGGTGTGTGAGTGAGTGTTTTGTGTGCATGCGTGCATGTGTGTTGTCATATGTTTCTCTACATAATGTTATTTTTCGAGTTTTATACACATCAGTTTTAGCACCTAGCTGTTAATACTTGAATACATGTGTTTGTTTGCTTTGTGCTAAAAGCTGTGAAATGAACGGCATGTATAAGGGTGAGTGAATCTCACCTAGTGGAGTAGCACAGTTTCGCAGGGCCCCCAGCAAGGTCCGAGCAAGGCAGTTTTAAATGGAATTGCCTATATTTAAAAATAAAAATAAATTCATGGCTTATGACTTGTTCATATGCTATCTGGGGGGCCCAACCTCAGGGGGTGACCCCAACCCCCCAAAACACTTGTGGGCCCCGTGGGGCTGCGTGGGTGTGTGGTACGCCAGTGATCTCACCGTGTGTGTTTCTATGACATAACTGATGCGTGAGTGTCTGTCTCAGTCCCGTGTGTCTTAGTGCAGCTGTGTTGTGTCTCTGTGGACAGAGAGAGAACAGTGGCACCATTGTGTTGTAATTGTGAGGTTTGGCCTGGTAGAGAAAGAGAAGGAAAGATATAGAGAGAGAAAGAATGGCAGAGGAAACGATACGAAGGAAGATGCAGAGCTAAATAACCATTTGGCATCGCACCTGTTGCAGAGGGAAGAGCTTATGTCTTGTCCATGACGTCGTTTAGCGGCTCTCTGAATGGATATTTATCCCATTATCTCCGTTCCTGTACATTCTGTTCTGCCCCAAGCTCAACAAGACTAGCCCCATGAAGCAACAAATAATAAAACACGCTCGCACGCACACGCACACAAACACACACACACACACACACACACACACACACACACACACACACACACACACACACACACACACACACACACACACACACACACACACACACACACACACACACACACACACACACACACACACACACTGTAATGTGGTGCCAATTGTTCCCCCTGGTCTATCCATACAATATCTAGGGTCTGTTGACAACTGTTGAAGTCTAAGGGGTGTGATGTTGTCATAGTTGCAGCAACTAGGAGAGCCATGCACCCACACCTGCTGAATACACAGGCCAGGCGCTATGTGGTCATAGGAGTTGTTATATTAAATACACAAGATGCCATGGTGTCACTTGGGCTGCTGTGTTAAATGGACCAGGGTGTGATGCTGTGACAGTCACTGTAACAATGTTAAACAGTGTTGCACTCTGACACTAGCAGTGTGATGTTGTGATGTTGAAAAGCTGATGAAAGAAGACAGGCGGATTGTGCTGGCCCGCTCAGCTAGCTGGGGTTAGTTAGTTATTGATGGCAGTGTCTTACGTTCCTGGGTCCTGCTATAAATATTCCAAGAACTGAGGAAAGATAAGTGTGAATTATGAACAAGTGCATCCATCCATGGTTCCCAAAATATTTATAGTCATGTGTCAGCTTCTTACACTCTAAACAACATTTTAGCCAGTGGTAATAAAATGTGTTTAAGGGATTTGAGTAAAATGGTGATGGTGCGCGCATATCAGTGTGTATGCCATTGTCTGTTGCCTATACTACAGAAATCCTCAGCTCAGACAGGAAGAGCTACACAGCTGAAGTGTGAAGCTACAACGTTCCAGCATTGTTATTCCTCCTTCTAATAAAATGACTGGTCCATTTCACAGTGATTGGGGGAAATGGGAGAGGACATGATTAGAGCTTTTTCTCACTGTGTCCCACCTCCACGTGGATGTGATCTTCCTCATAAAACACTCCTCACCCTCAGGCTCTGGTAGCTTCCAGGACTGGACTTGGCCAGAACCAAGCTACCACAGATACAATGAACCAGAGCCATGCCACTGTTCTGGACCGACCCATGGAGTCTGTACTGTATTTATTTAATGGTGTACTTACCAGTATGGTGGAAGTATTGTGAGGCCATGTCTGGGTTAGGGTTTGGCTGGGGTAGGCTGTCATTGTAAATAAGAATTTGTTCTTAACTGACTTACCTAGTTAAATAAATACATTTTAAAAATTCAACATTGCAGAGTGTAGAATGTTAAAATTGCTATTTTTGTTTCAAGCTGATTTAGTTATTCTGATACACTTTGATGATGTTATAACTGTACATACAGTTCACTTTATATAGTATGGATTCCAGAATTCAGACATGGCATGCATGTCTGAGGACACACTGTGCTATGACCTTTGACACTGAGGGGTTAGGGTAAAACAGTCCACCCTGTTCTATAAGAAAAGGCATCTCGTAACCTTTTACAAGGTACAGTTGAAGAAGGAAGTTTACATACACTTAGGAGTCATTAAAACAAATTTTTCAACCACTCCACAAATTTCTTGTTGACAAACGATAGTTTTGGCAAGTCTGTTAGGACATCTACTTGCATGACACAAGTGCATGACACAAGTAATTTTTCCAACAACTGTTTACAGACAGATTATTTCACTGTATCACAATTCCAGTGGGTCAGAAGTTTACATACACTAAGTTGACTGTGCCTTTAAACAGGTTGGAAAATTCCCGAAAATGATGTCATGGCTTTCGAAGCTTCTGATAGGCAAATTGACATCATTTCAGTCAATTGGAGGTGTACCTGTGGATGTATTTCAAGGCCTACCTTCGAACTCAGTACTTCTTTGCTTCACATCATGGGAAAATCAAAAAATTGTAGACCTCCACAAGTCTGGTTCCTCCTTGGGAGCAATTTCTAGACACCTGAAGGTACCACGTTCATCTGTACAAACAATAGTATGCAAGTCTAAACACCATGGGACACGCAGCCGTCATACCGCTCAGGAAGGAGACGCATTCTGTCTCCTAGAGATGAACGTACTTTGGTACGAAAAGTGCAAATCAATCCCAGAACAACAGCAAAGGACCTTGAGAAGATGCTGGAGGAAACAGGTACAAAACTATCTATATCCACAGTAAAAGGAGTCCTATATCGACATAACCTGAAAGGCCGCTCAGCAAGGAAGAAGCTACTGCTCCAAAACCGCCATAAAAAGCCAGACTACAGTTTGCAACTGCACATGGGGACAAAGATTGTACTTTTTGGAGAAATGTTCTCTGGTCTGATGAAACAAAAATAGAACTGTTTGGCCATAGTGACCATCGTTATGTTTGGAGGAAAAAGTGGGAGGCTTGCAAGCTGAAGAACACCAACCCAACCATTAAGCACGGGGGTGTAAGCATCATGTTGTGGGGGTGCTTTGCTGCAGAAGGGACTGGTGCACTTCACAAAATAGATGGCGTCATGAGGGAGGGAAATTATGTGGATATATTGATGCAACATCTCAAGACATCAGTCAGGAAGTTAAAGCTTGGTTGAAAATGGGTCTTCCAAATGGACAATGACCCCAAGCATACTTCCTAAGTTGTGGCAAAATGGCTTAAGGACAACAAAGTTAAGGTATTGGAGTGGCCATCACAAAGCCCTGACCTCAGTCCTGTAGAAAAAATGCGGGCAGAACTGAAAAAGCGTGTGAATGTTTGACCCAAGTTAAACAATTTAAATGCAATGCTACCAAACATTTATTGACTGTATGTAAACTTCTGACCCACTGGGAATGTGATGAAAGAAATAAAAGCTGAAATAAATCATTTTCTCTAGTATTATTCTGACATTTCACATTCTTAAAATAAAGTGGTGATCCTAACTGACACTAGACACGGCATTTTTTACTAGGATTAAATGTCAAATGTATTTGGCTAAGGTGTATGTAAACTTCCGACTTCAATTGTATGTGTGAGGCAGGAGAAAGAGAGAGAGAGAGACTCTCTACACACTCACACCACCTCCTCTGACCTCTGGGATATGTGGGACGCTTGTCCCACCTGGCCAAAAGCCAGTGAAAATGCAGAGCGCCAAATTCAAATAAATTACTATAAAAATCAAACTTTGAAGACTTCTGGGGATGAGTAGTAGGCAGTTGAATTTGGGCATGCATTTCATCCGGGCGTGAAAATACTGCCCCCTGTCACCAAGAAGTTGTTCTTCTAAACACTAATCAACACTTAGCCACAGGTCTTTTAGCTCTGTTAAAACCTCTAAGCTAACCTCTAAGCCTCTGATTGAACAATACATACATATACAGCTACTGTTGATTTAGTACTTTCCAAATGCATTTCAAATACCAACTATACAGAAGATAAATATAAACGCAACATGCAACAATTTCAATGATTTTCCTGAGTTGCAGTTCATATAAGGAAATCAATCAATTAAAATAAATTCATTAGGCCCTAATCTATGGATTTCACATGACTGGGCAAGGGAGCAGCCATGGGGGGGCCTGGGAGGGCATAGGCCCACCCACATGGGAGCCAGACCCACACACTGGGGAGCCAGGCCCAGCCAATCTGAAGGAGTTTTTCTCCAGAAAAAGGCTTTATTACAGACAGAAATACTATTCAGTTTCATCAGCTGTCCGTGTAGCTGGTCTCAGACGATCCCACAGGTGAAGATGTCGAGTTCCTAGGCTGGTGTGGTTGTACGTGGTCTGCAGTTGTGAGGCCGGTTGGACATACTGACAAATTCTCTAAAACAATGTTGAAGGTGGCTAATGGTAGAGAAATGAACACTCAATTATCTGGCAACAGCTCTGGTGGACATTCCTGCAGTTAGCATGCCAATTGCACACTCCCTCAACATTTGATAGAAATAAGCTTTTTGTGCATATGCAAAATGTCTGGGATCTTGTATTTCAGCTCATGAATCATGGGACCAACACTTTACATGAGTAGAGCATTTGGTTTTACAAGCAGGCATGTAAACACTTCAAATATAGGTTGTTTTTTGGTATGCTGTATTTTCACATTCATATTATTTAAGTAATCATGTATTTGAACCTCGGTCTGGCATGGACCCATATGGAGAGATATATGTAGAGCTAAAAGACTTTCCATCTGAAACAAGTGGTAATATAGTTGCTGTACTACAGAGAGAGAGAGAGAGGTCAGTGCTACGCATACATGTTAAACACAGAGAAAGGTCAGTAGTAGGTGTACATGTTAAACACAGAGAAAGGTCAGTGGTAGGTGTACATGTTAAACACAGAGAAAGGTCAGGTATAGGTGTACATGTTAAACACAGAGAAAGGTCAGTGGTAGGTGTACATGTTAAACACAGAGAAAGGTCAGTGGTAGGTGTACATGTTAAACACAGAGAAAGGTCAGTGGTAGGTGTACATGTTAAACACAGAGAAAGGTCAGTGGTAGGTGTACATGTTAAACACAGAGAGAGAGGTCAGTGCTTAGACATAGATGTTAAACACAGAGAGAGAGTTCAGTGCTTAGACATAGATGTTAAACACAGAGAGAGAGTTCAGTGCTTAGACATAGATGTTAAACACAGAGAGAGAGTTCAGTGCTTAGACATAGATGTTAAACACAGAGAGAGAGTTCAGTGCTTAGACATAGATGTTAAACACAGAGAGAGAGTTCAGTGCTGATACATAGATGTTAAACACAGAGAGAGAGTTCAGTGCTTAGACTTTAGATGTTAAACACAGAGAGAAGTCAGTGGTACATGTAGGTGTACATGTTCAACATGTTCTACCAGTGTTTGAGCAGCTAGGGCTCAGTCAAGGTAATTCATTCACCCGCCCACAGCGCTCCAGGAACAGCCACTAAATTATCCAGAGGGGAAAGGCCTGCCAGACCAGAAATTAAGGAGGAAAAAACTTTTCAACGTGAATTATTCGTTGGACATGACTGCGGTGCCCCAGACATCCCTTTACAGCTCAGACTCCCAGCTCTAGAATGGGTTTCCATCCCATTTTTCCAACGTCAGGGAATTGTTTTCACTCTCCCTTCCCCAAACACACATACACATACACGATCGCCTCCACAGTTTCATTATCGCTCAGAGATGTCAACAAAGCCAGTTCTCAGCCCCCGATTTACTGCAGGATTTTAACCGCAGAGATTTGGGATGCTTGCTGGCCACCGTAAATGACACGCTCACATCGAGGCCTGGGGTTGCAGGAGCTGACATTTGTAAAAGTCATCAGGGCCACTTTACGAGTCTGACCTTCACGTGTCTACATGCTGTAAATATCCCCCTGGCCCCTTAGTGAACGAGCTCAGAGCACAGTAACTTAGAGAGAAGGAGAGAGAGAGAGAGAATGAGAGAAAGAGAGAGATAGAGGGAGAGAGAAAGAGTTTGCTCTCCAACCCAGGCCCTGTTTATCAATCTTCCTCTTTCTGTCTACTTCTTTCCCCCACTCCACCTCTAGTCTAGAATCCTGATTTTACTTTAGAAATGTTATGCCCCGGAACGTTCCATTTGTGATGACAGGGTTGCTAGGTTCACAAAGTGTTCATGTGGGGTGTTAGCTACCTGCTTCACGGGTCAGTAAGATCTGTGTGTTAGAGGGGAGTTAGCCGACCGATACCCTCACCTCTCCTGTCACACTCCGTCGGATGGACAGATATTTTCATTATTTGAAGAAGGACTTTTTGGTGTGAAGAAGTTGACGATCCATGCACACACATACACTTTCCCTTACATACACACCATCACTTCATTAGTCACATGTCTGCGTGTGTGCGATGTGTGTGTGTGTGTGTTTGTATGTTCATAAGTGTGTGTGTTTGTGTGTGTTTGTATGTTCATAAGTGTGTGTGTGTGTGTGTGTGTGTGTGTGTGTGTGTGTGTGTGTGTGTGTGTGTGTGTGTGTGTGTGTGTGTGTGTGTGTGTGTGTGCGTGCGTGCGTGCGTGTGTGTGCGCGTGACAGCCAGGCTCCTGTCAGGGCCCATGATACTACTCAGATGGCAGAGCGGTGCATTTGTCCAGAGCTCAGGTTGTGAAGCCATCCCTCAACAGAACATCTGGACCACAGCAGTTCAGTGTTCACGCTCAGACCACAACACACATCACAACACACCACACGGCTACAGGTAGCCTATCGGTTAGAGCGTTGGGCCAGTAACTGAAAGGTTGCTAGTTTGAATCCCTGAGCCAACATAGTGAAACATCTGTCGATGTGCCCTTGAGCAAGGTACTTAACCCTAAAGTAGTTGATAATAGTAGTTAATAATGGCCAACCCTGGCCATGAACCCACTCTCTGAGGGTGTCTCAAAACATTTTCCAATTCACACATGTGTTAATACAAATTTGTACACGTGTGAAAAATGACAAATATAAGCACCCACACAGTCATTATTATTACTACAACACACTATTCATACATGACCTCCTACTCATCCAGGATCACTAAGGATACCAAAAGAACATCTAAGATTCAACTTTTTTTTTTCTAAACTAATGGCTTACTACTTATAACTCCTGTTTCATTCGTGGATTGTAATTACATATTAATACATAGAAATTAATCCTGTATACACAATTTACTTGAAAAGTTAGAGCATATCAAAAACATATTTTTATCTTTCAATTGTTATACATTTCTAAATGTAAGGTGTTTAACTAAGATAACTATATGTGTTTCCTTAGTTGTCCTACAGACGACAAGCGGATGAATCCAATTTAACAAAATAACTTGTTATTACATGAACATGCATAAAGCACTTGTTTTTTTCAGCTTTAATGGGTTTGAACAGATTTAACCTCTGACCTCAGAGACGTGTCCTCGTGTCATGGAGTATTTATATACGGAGGCTGACAGAAAACAAATGTCTCTCTGCTCTATGAAAATATAAATCATGTAAAGCTGACGAAAGCTATGTGCTTCTGGGTAAAGGAATGTTTTCTGGAATGCTGGTCCTAGAGCAGAGCCTCTGTCGGGGTTTTAACCCAGACCAAAAACATGTGGGATAAAACAATGTCTCAATTAAGAAAGAAAAAAATCTTTATTTTTCAAATCTCTACTTTTTAACAGGGGACAATAATAGGAAAAAGAAAATGGCTCACAGTGTACAGTCTATCAGATGTGGATATATCTGTAACGACCATTGGAAGAAGGTGAGGACCAAGATGCAGCGTGGTAAGTGTTCATCATTATTTTATTAAACTGAACACTAAATACAACAAGGAACAACAGAAACAACCGAAACAGCTCCGTCAGGTGCAAAACACACTAAACAGAAAATAACTACCCACAAAACCCATGTGGGCAAGAGCTACCTAAGTATGGTTCTCAATCAGAGACAACGACAGACAGCTGTCCCTGATTGAGAACCATACCTGGCCAAAAACAAAGAAATACAAAAACATAGAAAAAAGAACATAGAACGCCCACCCTAGTCACACCCTGCCCCCCCCCCCCCCCAAAGGTGCGGACTCTGGCCGCAAAACCTGACTCTAAAGGGGAGGGTCCGGGTGGGCCTTCTTACTGCAGGCAGCTGTGGTGCGGGACGTGGACCCCGCTCCACCTCAGTCTTGGCCCACTTAGGTGTGGACTCTGGAGAGGGGACCTTCGCAGTGGGCCCCGGACTGAAGACCCTCGTAGAGGGCACCTCTGGACTGAGGAGCGCCTCTGGACTGAGGGGCGCCTCTGGACTGAGGGGCGCCTCTGGACTGGCGGGAGGCTCTGGCAGCGCCAGACAGGCGGGAGGCTCTGGCAGCGCCGGACAGGCGGGAGATGCTGGCAGCGCCGGACAGGCGGGAGATGCTGGCAGCGCCGGACATGCGGGAGACGCTGGCAGCTCCGGGCTGGCGCGAGACGCTGGCAGCTCCGGCTGGCGGGAGACGCTGGCAGCTCCGGCTGGCGGGAGACGCTGGCAGCTCCGGGGTGGAGGGAGACGCTGGCAGCTCCGGGATGGAGGGAGACTCTGGAGGAAGGAGACGGAGAGACAGCCTGGTCCTTGGAGGAGGCACAGGATAGACCGGGCCGTGGAGTTGCACTGGAGGTCTCGAACTAAGGGCCTGCACAACCCGTCCTGGCTGGATGGTGATTTTAGCCCGGCACGTGCGGGGCGCAGGCACAGGACGCACTGGGCTGTGCAGACGCACTGGAGACACAGTGTGCAGGGCTGGCGCAAGATATCCTGGCCCGAGGAGACGCACTGGAGGTCTGGAGAGCAGGGCTGGCACCATCCGTCCTGGCTGGATCCTCACTCTAGCCCGGCAGATGCGGGGAGCTGGGATGTAGCGCACCGGGCTAAGAACGCGTACTGGAGACACCGTGCGCTCCACCGCATAACACTGTGCCTGACCAGTACGATGCCAGCCATGGTAAGGACGTCTTGGAGAGCTGTAGTGCCGAGCTATCATAGGACGTGCAGGGCTAGGGAGGTGCACAGGAGGCCTGGTGCGTAGGGCTGGCACAGTCTTCACCAGACGGCTAGCACGCACCTCAGGACGAGTATGGAGAGCTGACTCAGGTGACATCAAATCCCAGACACGCTCCGTCGGGCGGATGTCGTGCCTCACAGCAACTCCCTGATTACTCTCTCCTCCAATCTCCCCATTAACTCCTTCACTGTGTCTGCTTCGCTCCCTTCGCTCACCTCTAATTCCGCCCTGACCGGCTCTGGTTCCATCCTTGGCTCCTTACGGTAAGCATGGGGAGTTGGCTCAGGTCTGACTCCTGACTCTGCCACACTCCCCGTGTGCTCCCCCTCAATCATTTTTTGGGGCTGCTTCTCGGGCTTCCTTGCCAGCCGTACCAACTCCTTGTAGTGTTTCCGCTCAGCCTTAGCTGACTCCAGTTCCTCCTGTGGACGGCGATACTCCCCAGCCTGTGCCCAGGGTCCCTTGCCTTCCAGTATCTCCTCCCATGTCCATTTCTCCAGATAGCTCTGCTGCTCCTGGTTACCACGCTGCTTGGTCCTTTTGTGGTGGGTAGTTCTGTAACGGTTCTCCTCATCATCTGAGGAAGAGTAGTCAAGATCGGACCAATGCGCAGTGTGGTATGTGTCAATGATAATATTTAATAAATCAACTGAACACTGAAAAACAAAACAACAAAGAGAGTGAATGAAACAGTCCTCCTGTAAGGTGCAAACACACAAAACAGAAAACAACTACCCACAAATCAAGTGGGAAGGAAAAACAGGCTACCTAAGTATGGTTCTCAATCAGAAACAACGATTGACAGCTGCCTCTGATTGAGAACCATACCAGGCCAAACACATAGAAAACCAAAACTAGAACACATAGAATGCCCACCCCAACTCACGCTCTGACCAACCTAAACAAGAAACATAACAAAGGAACTAAGGTCAGGACGTGACAATACTAGGCGCTGCCAGAGCCGCCCTTCACTCCGGCGCTGCAAGAGTCACCCTTCTATTCGGCCCGCTGCAAGGGTCCCCAGTCCGAGGTCGGTGGCGAGGGTCGCCGGCCCTAAGGTGCCACGTAAGGGGGCCAAGACTATGGCGGAGTGGGGTCCACGTCCCGCGCCAGAGCAGCCACTGTGAACAGATGCCCACCCAGACCCTCCCCTATGGGTTTAGGTTTTGCGACAGGAGTCCGCACCTTTGGGGGGGGGGGGTACTGTCACGTCCTGGTCCGATCTTGACTACTCTTCCTCAGATGACAAGGAGAATCGTTACAATATCAAATAAAATCTAAAATCTAATCAAATTGAATTTGTCACATGCGCGAATACAACATCTGTAGACCTTCCAGTGAAATGCTTACTTACAAGCCCTCAACCAACAATGCAGTTTTTAAGAAAAATAAGTGTTAAGAAAGAAGAAAAATATAAAAATAATAAATCATTAAAGAGCAACTTATAAAATAACAGTAACAAGGCTACATACAGGGTGTACCGGTACAATGTGCTGGGGGAATAGGTTAGTCGAGGTAATGTAGGTAAAGTAACTATGCATAGATAATAAACAGAGAGTAGCAGCAGCGTAAAAATGGGGGTTGGGGGAGGAGGGGGTCAATG
This sequence comes from Oncorhynchus mykiss, assembly GCF_013265735.2. Taxonomy (NCBI): domain Eukaryota; kingdom Metazoa; phylum Chordata; class Actinopteri; order Salmoniformes; family Salmonidae; genus Oncorhynchus; species Oncorhynchus mykiss. The sequence goes on from NC_048567.1 coordinate 65,731,809, forward strand.
CAGATAGTCCAGGTAGCCATTAGATTAGCTATTCAGGAGTTATGGCTTGGGGGTAGAAGCTGTTAAAAAGCCTTTTGGACCTAGACCGGTGCCGCTTGCCATGTGGTAGCAGAGGAAACAGCCTATGACTAGGGAGGCTGGAGTCTTTGGCAATCTTTAGGGTCTTCCTCTGACACCGCCAGGGTATAGAGGTCCTGGATGGCAGGAAACCTGGCCCCAGTGATGTACTGGGCCATACGCACTACCCTCTGTAGTGCCTTGCGGTCGGAGGCCGAACAGTTGCCATATCAGGTGGTGATGCAATCAGTCAGGATGATCTCGATGGTGCAGCTGTATAATTTTTTGAGGATCTGAGGGGGAATAGGCCCTCTGTCTTGGTGTGTTTGAACCATGATAGTTTGTTAGTGATGTGGACACCAAGGAAATTGAAACTCTCAACCTGCTCCACTACAGCCTTATTGATGAGAAATGCTCGGTCCTCCTTTTCCTGTAGTCCACGATCATCTCCTTTGTCTTGATCACGTTGAGGGAGAGGTTGTTATCCTTGCACCACACTGACAGGTTTTTGACTTTCTCCTTATGTGCTGTCTCTACGTTGTCGGTGATCAGGCCTCGGTGATCAGTTCCTGTACCCAAGAACACCAAGGTGACTGCTGACCCTCAGCACATCTGTAGCCATGAAGTTTGACTGTCTCTCCCACAAACTTAATGATGGTGTTAGAGTCGTGCTTGGCCATGGTGAACAGGGAGTACAGGAGGGGACTGAGCACGCACCCCTGAGGGGCCCCAGTGTTGAGGATCAGCGCAGCAGATGTGTTATTACCTACCCTTACCACCTGGGTGCGGCCCGTCAGGAAGTCCAGGATCCAGTTGCAGAGGGAGGTGTTTAGTCCCAGGGTCCTTAGCTTAGTGATGAGCTTTGAGGGCACCATGGTATTGAACACTCAGCTGTAGTCAAGGAATAGCATTCTCACATAGGTGTTTATTTATTATTTTTTTATTTTATTTTTATTTTACCCCTTTTTCTCCCCAATTTCGTGGTATCCAATTGTTGTAGTAGCTACTATCTTGTCTCATTGCTACAACTCCCGTACGGGCTCGGGAGAGACGAAGGCTGAATGTCATGCGTCCTCCGATACACAACCCAACCAGCCGTACTGCTTCTTAACACAGCGCGCATCCAACCCGGAAGCCAGCCGCTGAACCTCCACTTATCTCCTCTAATCTGTTGGTTGGAAACACACTCACCAACACACGCTGTTAACATTCATCATCCCAAAAAAACATTTTCAGCCTGCACGCAACAAATAACAGCTCTGTTACAGCAGAGGGAGAGAAAGAGAGAGCAAGCGAGAGAGTAGCCATATGTTTTCCTGTCAAAAAACACCTATCCCCCCCCCCCCCCCCCCCCCCCATGTCCCCTAAATTTAGTGCGGTGTTCTGGATGGCCACCTGTCCTGCACCCGCTAACATTTTGATTCTGTCTTTGTCAGAGAGGATGATCTGTCAGGCTTGCGGGCCTGTGGACATCCCTGGGTGTGTCATGAACTTTCTGATAAGCTGTGAACAATGTTGTTGCACGTTAATGATCCCCCCTTGGAAACATGATGTATTACCCCCTCTAACCCCTCCTCCGTCCCCTCCACCTCCCGTCCGAACCCCTCCCAACAGAATGGAATCATCTCAATGGCTATTAACAGATCCCTCTCTGGCCTGTTGTCTCTGTCTGAAATGTTGGGCTGTAGTTTGAAAAAAAAATGTTTACCAGGAGAAATGTATTGTGCACTCTCCTTTCTCTATGATAATGTGTGTCTGTTTGTCTGAACACTCTCAACATTGAAATACAGTACCAGTCAAAAGTTTGGGCGCACCTACTCATTCAAGGGTTTTTATTTATTTTTTACTATTTTCTACATTGTAGAATAATAGTGAAGACATCAAAACTATGAAATAACACACATGGAATCATGTAGTAACCAAAAAAGTGTTAAACGAATCAAAATATATTTTATATTTGAGATTCTTCAAAATAGACACCCTTTGCCTTGATGACAGCTTTGCACACTCTTGGCATTCTCTCAACAAGCTTCATGAGGTAGTCACCTGGAATGCATTTCAATTAACAGTTGTGCCTTGTTAAAAGTTAATTTGTGTAAATCCTTTCCTTCTTTATGCATTTGATCCAATCAGTTGTGCTGTGACAAGGTAGCGGTGGTTTACGGCCTTTCCCTGGGAGCAGCTCCCTGTTTGATCCTCCCCATCCATCCATCCAGCCTCCATCTGTCTGTCCACACACTGACGGACCTGAGTTACGGCCTGCGACCTGGCCACACACTCACTGCGCTCTAGACCAGGTATTCCCAAACCGGGGTATGCGCAATGCCGTCGGGGGTACAACGCCATTTTTTTTTAAACAGTCATTTATATTTTCCAAAGGGGCTATACATTTGGGTGAGGTTTTCTTCTCGCCGGAGTAGCCTCGTTTCACTGGCATTTTTTTTTAAAAAACCATTTTGTGTTCAGCGAAATAACAACACAATGTCAAATACAGGTAGCCTTGTAACGGTTTTCCTCCTCTTCTGACGAGGAGTATGAAGGATCGGACCAATGCGCAGGGTGGTAAGTGTTCATGTTATATTTATTAACCTGAACACAAAAATAACAAAGGAGAAAACACGACAAAAACGAAACAGTCCTATTGGGTGACAAAACACAAAACAGGAAACAACTACCCACAACCCATAGTGGGAAAACAGGCTGCCTAAGTATGGTTCTCAATCAGAGACAATGATAAACAGCTGCCTCTGATTGGGAACCATACGAGGCCAAACACAGAAATACAAAAACATAGAACAACACATAGAATGCCCACCCCAACTCACGCCCTGACCAAACTAAAATAGAGACATAAAAAAGGAACTAAGGTCAGGACGTGACAAGCCTAGACAAATAATTAACATCCAATCACATTAACCATTACTCTCTCGCAGGAATTTCACTAATGGACCCTATCTAGCCAAACGTAGCTGCTACTCATGTTGGTATCTGTACTGATGGCGCAAAAGCTATGACAGGGAGAAATAGCAGTTGCTCTTGACGCCACTTGGGGTACACTGAAGCATCCACCAAGAGGCTCTTGCTGGCAAGGGAATGCCTGACAGCTTAAAAGACGTTTTGGACACTACAGTGAAAATGGTTAGCTTTGTTAAAGCAAGGCCCATGAACTCTCGTGTGTATTCTGCAATATGCAATGATATGGGCAGCGACCATGTAATGCTTTTACACCATACAGAAGTACGCTGGTTATCAAGGGGCAAAGTATTGACATGTTTTTTTAAAATTGAGAGACAAGCTTAGTTTTCTATACTGACCATCATTTTCACTTGTCTGACCACTTGCATGATGATGAGTTTCTCACACGACTGGCCTATCTGGGTGATGTTTTTTCTCACCTGAATGATCTAAATCTAGGATTACAGGGACTCTCCGCAAATATACTCAATGTGAGTGACAAAATTGAGGCTATGATTAAGAAGTTGGACACCTAGCCCTAAGAAGTTAAGAAGTTGCAGCTCTTCTCTGTCTGCATTAACAAGGACAACACACAGGTAATTCCATTTTTCGTGTGCAAATGAACTCAAGCTTACGGACAATGTCAAATGTGATATAGTGAAGCACCTGAGTGAGTTGGATGCACAATTATGCAGGTACTTTCCCGAAATGGATGACACAAACAACTGGATTCGTTATCCCTTCCATGCCCTGCCTCCAGTCCACATAGCGATATCTGAACAAGAGAGCCTCAACTAAATTGCAACAAGCGATTCTATGAAAATTGAATTTAATCAGAAGCCACTGCCAGATTTCTGGATTGGGCTGCACTCAGAGTATCCTGCCTTGGCAAATCGCGCTGTTAAGACACTGATGCCCTTTGCAACCATGTACCTATGTGAGAGTGGATTCTCAGCCCTCATGAAAACTAAATACAGGCACAGACTGTGTGTGGAAAATTATTTAAGACTGAGACTCTCTCCAATATAACCCAACATTGCAGAGTTATGTGCATCCTTTCAAGCATGCCCTTGTGTGTGTGTGTGTGTGTGTGTGTGTGTGTGTGTGTGTGTGTGTGTGTGTGTGTGTGTGTGTGTGTGTGTGTGTGTGTGTGTGTGTGTGTGTGTGTGAAAGAGAGAGGAATAACTCCTCCAGAAAGATTTGATTGATTGATTGATTACATGTGTATATACAGTGCCAGTCAAAAGTTTGGACACACCTACTCATTCCAGAGTTTTTCTTTATTTTGACTATCTTCTACATTGTAGTCAAAGCTGCCCTGTGTGTGTGTGTGAACGAGAGAACGAGAGAGAGAAATAACTCCTCCAGTAAGATTTGATTGAGTTAAGCACGCTCGTAAATAGAACGTAATTCACTTTTTATGCATTTTTCTCTCTATAGGTTTCTGAACATGAACTTAAACATGAGAATAGTATGCAATTGACCTACTTTTTGATTTATACTGATGTCAAAAATACATTTTTTTTTAAGGGTGGATCAGCTTAATTTTGCGGAAAGATTGTTGCTTCCATCAATGTAATTGTCTGCATCATTTCCAATCCCCCATATATTTTTTTGGTAAATATATATATCCACATACATGCATAAACATTTGCATACATGTACGCATATATACATACCTACCTATTTAGATACACATACTTAAAAAAAAATTAAACAAACATCTTAAACCGATTACAAAAATATGTATTTTTTGGACATCAAAGAGACATCTTGTACGGACATTGAAAATCTATGGAATTTCACAAGGTAGGACAGCACAGTACAGTACATTGTACAGCAAAGAAAGTAGAGTATAGTACAGTACAGTACAGTACAGTACAGTTTAATTCAGAAGAGTTTAGTTCAGAACTATGGAATTACCTGGAATGATCTCTTGTCCTATACAGACGTGGAAGCTGATAGTCAAGTTTTTCTATCCACAATCCAGACTACAATAAATGGTTTCCTAAAGAAAACCAAATCCAAACCTGGCCAAAAGAGCACTCTTCCTTGGCTAAATGGAGAAATCTGGAAATTGATGAAAGAACGAGATTATGCTCTAAAAATATCCCTAAGATCCAAATAGCAGCATGACAGACGTAGGTTTACCATGTTGAGAAATAAGGGGATGAAAGAAATCAGACATGCCAAGGCAAACTTTTTTATTAACATAGTTGGTGAAGAAAAGGGAAATTCTAAATTGATTTGGGAGAATCTAAAAAAGTTAACATGGAAAGACCGTAGTAACACTGCAAAAAGACTAGAAATCATGGTGAATAACAATCTAACACAGGAAGCAGTCGAAATAGTAATAGCCTTCAATTCCTACTTAATTGACTCTGTCAGGGTGCTGACACAGAACCCCTCCACTGGATTCTTGGGCTCAGTGCTAGTGAATGATGCTCATCCTGTCTTCATCATAAGGGAGGTTTCTGAGTCAAAGTTGAACAAGGTGATTAGCTCACTAAAGAACTCTAAAGCCAAATATGTGTTTGGGCTGGACTCTATCTTTCTTAAAAACTACAAAGAGTCACTCATTGGACCCATTACTAAGGTCACCAACACATCTATTGGTCTCGGGGTTTCCAATGGTATGGAAGTTGGCCATAATAACGGCCATCTTTAAAACGGGCGACCCTGCTGACATGAGTAACTACAGGCCCATTAGTACCTGTGGTGTCAAAGGTTGTTGAAAAGTGTGTAGCAGAACAACTGATTGCCCACCTCAACAACAGCCCCTTCACATTACACTCCATGCAGTTTGGCTTCAGAGCGAAACAATCCACAGAAATGGCCAACTGCTTTCTTCTGGAAAATGTGAGTCCAAATGTGAGTCCAAGATGGACTGTGTTTCTGGACCTAAGAAAGGCTTTTGATACTGTTAACCATGAGATTCTCAACACAAAATTGTCCAAGTTCAACATTCCCCCGATGCCTAGAGATGAATGAAATCATACCTTGAAGGCAGAACTCAGTGTGTCAGAGTGAGCAATGAGCTGTCGCCCACTCTTAGCTATGATGTGGGCGTGCCCCAGGGGTCAATACTGGGGCCCCTCCTGTTCAGCCTGAACATTAATGATCTACCTTCTGTCTGTACTGGATCTGAAGTTCAAATGTATGCAGATGATACAGTGATATATGTGCATGCAAAGAGCAAACAACAAGCTGCACAAGAACTCACTACTGTAATGGTCCAGGTTACAAAGTGGCTCAGTGACTCGTGTTTGCATCTCAATGTGAAAAAAACTGTTTGCATGTTTTTCACAAAGAGGGCAACAGATGCTACTGAACCAGATGTTTATGTGTCAGGGGAGAAGCTCCAGGTGGTATCTGATTTTAAGTACCTTGGCATCATACTTGATTCCAACGTCTCTTTTAAAAAGCATGTGAAAAAGGTCATTCAGATAACCAAATTCAACCTAGCTAATTTCCAATTTTTACAAAATTGTTTGACTACACAGGTAGCAAAACTGTACTTCAAATCTATGATACTCCCCCACTTAACATACTGCTTGACTAGTTGGGCCCAAGCTTGCTGTACAACATTAAAACCTATTCAGTCTGTCTACAAACAGGCTCTCAAAGTGCTTGATAGGAAGTCCAATAGCCATCATCACTGTTACATCCTCAGAAAGCATGAGCTCCTGAGTTGGGAAAATGTTGTGCAATACACCGACGCATGTCTTGTATTCAAGATCCTAAATGCCCTGGCTCCCCCTCCACTCAGTATTTTTGTTAAACAGAAAACCCAAACATATGGTAGCAGATCCACAAGGTCTGCCATGAGAGGTGACTGTATAGTTCCCTTGAGGAAAAGCACCTTTAGTAAATCCGCTTTCTCTGTGAGAGCTTCCTATGTCTGGAATACACTGCCATCAGACACACATAACTGCACCACCTATCACACTTTCACAAAATGCATGAAGACATGGCTAAAGGTCAATCAGATTTGTGATCATAATCCCTAGCTGTGTGTTGCCGCTTTCCATGTTGTCTGTAGCTTGTGAGGTGTGGAAACACTTTGTTGCTTTTATTAATTTTGTCTTGCTGCTTTTTGTTCTATGTTGCTCTGTCTGTATGCTACGTCTTGCTTGTCCTATGTTGCTCTGTCTGTATGCTGTGTCTTTCTTGTCCTATGTTGCTCTGCGTGTGCTCACTGATCAATGATTGTCTATATTGTAATTGTTTTTAATAACCTGCCCTGGGACTGGGGTTGAAAATTAGCCGGCTGGCTAAAACCGGCACTTTTACTGAAACGTTGATTAATGTGCACTGTCCTTGTAAAAAATTAAATAAACTCAAACTCAAACAAACAGTAGAGTACAGTGGAGTAAAGTAGGTTACAATACAGCACACTATACTTTTCTTTACTTTAATGTACTCTACTATGCTCTGCTGTATTGTATTTTACTGTACTGTACTACACTGTATTTAAAGGGATGGGATTAGATAAATGTACTGAAAACCCGATTGAATGAAAACTCTACATGTACAAGGGAACCACGCCTGCAAAACACGTTGTGCACCTGCTTAAGGTAATGTCAGAAATCCCTCTAGCAAAGAAACAACAGAGCACCATACATTTTCAATGAAGGGATGCAAAGTGGGTGGGTAACTGCTGGGCAAAGGAGCATGAACAGGGTGGGACCAAAGTTGGGGAAAACAAGAGAGGAAGATGCAAAGCGAGAAGCTTCACTCTCGCCAACATCTGTCCAAAATAAGCCCAATGTGTTTCTATGGGCTTATTTTGGACCTAAACTTATCGCCTGCCTTCCCACCTTTGGGACAACGACTCTCATTGTTAGGGTGGAGACATGAGCATGTGTTCATTATATATAGATCTCTGAGAAAGCTGAACTTTTGTTGCGTATTCTGTGACATTGCGTTGCTATTGACCAATCGAAGGTCACTGTAGTTTCCAGCCCCTACTGGATTGGCTGTTGATACCTAACCTGCTTGCTAGCTTGCCAGCACCGACATGAGGGCGAAGCTAGCGTGGCTATCCATATAGTGGATTACTGCTTTAAGTCTGAGTACCAGCTACTGAGAAATGCGCATCATAAGAAAGGTGTGTGTAAGAAAGGCGTACATTTCCTAAGTCTGAATCAGCCCCTATGTGAGGACTCCCTCAACCATGTCACTAAACACTATGTGGTCTGGAAAAACTCCTGACCTGAATCCGAACTTGAGATGCACAGATAAATCATGCGTATGTCAAAACATATTTGCATGTAAATTTGGTTTGGATTCATCTCTACGTAAACGGAAAGTTTGATTAACACCTAATTGATAATAACTGATTTACCCTCTACAGATCATGTAGTATCTATGGTGCATAGTTTGGAGGCTGTGTGTCTTGCCTTGCCTGGGTGGTTGTGTGTATTGCCTTGCCTGGGTGGTTGTGTGTATTGCTTTGCCTGGGTGGTTGTGTGTATTGCCTTGCCTGGGTGGTTGTGTGTATTTCCTTGCCTGGGTGGTTGTGTGTATTGCTTTGCCTGGGTGGCTATGTGTATTGCCTTGCCTGGGTGGTTGTGTGTATTGTCTTGCCTGGGTGGCTGTGTGTATTGCCTTGCCTGGGTGGTTGTGTGTATTGCCTTGCCTGGGTGGCTATGTGTATTGCCTTGCCTGGGTGGCTATGTGTATTGCCTTGCCTGGGTGGCTGTGTGTATTGCCTTGCCTGGGTGGCTATGTGTATTGCCTTGCCTGGGTGGCTATGTGTATTGCCTTGCCTGGGTGGCTGTGTGTATTGCCTTGCCTGGGTGGCTATGTGTATTGCCTTGCCTGCGTGGCTATGTGTATTGCCTTGCCTGGGTGGCTATGTGTATTGTCTTGCCTGGGCGGCTATGTGTATTGCCTGGGTGGCTATGTGTATTGCCTTGCCTGGGTGGCTATGTGTATTGCCTTGCCTGGGTGGCTATGTGTATTGCCTTGCCTGGGTGGCTATGTGTATTGCCTTGCCTGGGTGGCTATGTGTATTGCCTTGCCTGGGTGGCTATGGGTATTGCCTTGCCTGGGTGGTTGTTTGTATTGCCTGGGTGGCTGCTGGGTTGAGAGGGTTTGTTATCCAGCTGTTTGGAGGGAAAGCCCGCTCCCATGTGACACCTGTTTCTCCAGCTGTTCCTGGAACAGCACCCCTAGCGCCCTCCGCTCCGCTATGCCAGGAGGGCTCACTGGGCCTTAAGGCGTCAGGATGCTCAGTTCGGCTGGCAACTAGCTGAAATCATCTAGCCGAACTGAACTTGTGCATATTCCCTTAAAATACCTTCGCTTGAAAAATGAGAAAAAATGGCAATAGTTCTGTTTATCCATTTTGAGACGCCATAGTCAGTAAACACCGGTGGCGGTCAGTGCCGTTTAAGAGGAGGGAGGACGTTTATTTTTTTCTTCATGAGCATGTCCTTATTTCTATTACAGCATATTGGATGACTGTCATTCATATTTCATTCACCTTGTTCAATGTAACAGCGACAGGTTAAGGCTACTTCATGATACAAAAATGTTCCCTATACCCATCATGAGTTTGTTACAACCTAGCATATGAATGAACGTTTACAACGTAGGTGCACACATTCAACACACCTTGCACACTCTTGCCTGCATCTAGCTAATATAGGGTGTAATCATTAGTCCAACAGCTGCAAACAAGAGTTTCTAGTTGGACAAATTCATCCCCGTTTTTGTCCGTTTGGTTCCGTTTAAGAAATATTTTTCAACAGAAACAAGGGAATACACCCCGGATCATGCATAAACACAGTTCACCTTCATAGCAGCCACATTGTATTCCTTCTCCCATCTATGCACTCTCCTACGCTCACTTCTTCCCTTCGCTTGTGGACTTCAATGCACAACACATCGTCTGTATGTGACCAGGCAAAAAAAACTTTCCAAGCCAAACCGCTACACACAGCCTGCATCGTTGTCACCATATTAGCTAAAGTAACGTCATAGTCAGCATAGCTAATAGATCTAACGCTTTAGTAAACCCGCTACAATCATGCAGTAAAGTTACAGTGTACAGTCAGTAAGCAGTTATACCAGCAGGCCCCGGTTGCAATAAATTAGTAAAACCAAAAGCTTACCATGACTTGGAAGAGTGTTCTGTTGGGAAGTCATCGCCAGCTAGCTGACACAGCATCCCTCTGCTTGAGCAGTGTGTTTCAGTAGGTAAACTAGCTACAGTAGCTGCATTTGCTAGCCAAGTAAGTGAAACTGAAAGTGAAAAGAAATTGCACACTCTATTTCTCTCTTGCTTCTTCCTCATTTTGGAAGAAATTAATTTGTTCAAAACTGTTCAACTATTGTCTTTCTCTCTCTTTGAATCAACTACTCACCACATTTTATGCACTGTAGTGCTAGCTAGCTGTAGCTTATGCTTTCAGTACTAGATTTGTTCTCTGATCCTTTGATTGGGTGGACAGCATGTCAGTTCATGCTACAAGAGTTCTGATAGGTTGGAGGATGTCCTCCGGAAGTTTTCATAATTACTGTGTAAGTCTATGGAAGGGGGTGAGAACCATGAGCCTCCTAGGTTTTGTATTGAAGTCAATGCACCCAGAGGAGGACGAAGCTAGCTGTCCTCCGGCTACACCATGGTGCTACCCTACAGAGTGCTGTTGAGGCTACTGTAGACCTTCTTTGCAAAATAATGTGTTATAATAGATTATTTGGTGGCGTGATTATATTTAGTGTAGTATTATCTAAAAAGGATAACTTTTTAAATGAGGAGCTTCTACTGGTATACACTTCCTTAAAATAACTTAAGAAATATGTCATTAACTTTGATGTTTTTGCCAGAGAGATCTAAGATGTTCAGTGCAGTATTTTTGAATTTCATATGTGCATGAAAACATGTCGTCTCTGGTTGAATGACAACAAAGACTTTATTGAAGAACCCCCACTGTTGACCAATCACTGAAGAAGTGGCATAGACTTGAAGAGGCTTGCCTCTAGAAAAAAAATTTGTGTGCCCGAACAACCGAAAAAGCCCTCAACATCACAACTTGTCTTCATAATATATGCACAAACTCTGCCAACCCGTTTTGACTGGGTAGCATCTGGACGCCTTCAGACTACACTACACAAAACTACTACAGCCTGGAGCACCAGGCCTGACTACACTACTACAGCCTGTTATACTGAGCCTGGAGCACCAGGCCTGACTACACTACTACAGCCTGTTATACTGAGCCTGGAGCACCAGGCCTGACTACACTACTACAGCCTGTTATACTGAGCCTGGAGCACCAGGCCTGACTACACTACTACAGCCTGTTATACTGAGCCTGGAGCACCAGGCCTGACTACACTACTACAGCCTGTTATACTGAGCCTGGAGCATCAGGCCAGACGCCTGTTATACTGAGCCTGGAGCACCAGGCCAGACTACACTACTACAGCCTGTTATACTGAGCCTGGAGCACCAGGCCAGACACCTGTTATGCTGAGCCTGGAGCACCAGGCCAGACTACACTACTACAGCCTGTTATACTGAGCCTGGAGCACCAGGCCTGACTACACTACTACAGCCTGTTATACTGAGCCTGGAGCACCAGGCCTGACTACACTACTACAGCCTGTTATACTGAGCCTGGAGCACCAGGCCTGACTACACTACTACAGCCTGTTATACTGAGCCTGGAGCACCAGGCCAGACTACACTACTACAGCCTGTTATACTGAGCCTGGAGCACCAGGCCTGACTACACTACTACAGCCTGTTATACTGAGCCTGGAGCACCAGGCCTGACTACACTACTACAGCCTGTTATACTGAGCCTGGAGCACCAGGCCTGACTACACTACTGCAACCTGTTATACTGAACCTGGAGCACCAGGCCAGACTACACTACTACAGCCTGTTATACTGAGCCTGGAGCACCAGGCCAGACTACACTACTACAGCCTGTTATACTGAGCCTGGAGCACCAGGCCTGACTACACTACTGCAACCTGTTATACTGAGCATGGAGCTCACAACTCACACAGACAGGTTACCCCTGAGGAGAGCCACACCATGCCCAGGAAAGGGAAGAGGAACAGGAAGAGGAGACGGACTCCAAATTTCAACAGGGAGTGAAATGTGTTTTGACTCCGACCACCAGATGTGGCGATGACACAGGTCTTCTCCACACACATCACACATACTGCGGGACACCAAGCCTCTTACCCCCCATGTCCTCTCACATTAGTAATGAGGGCATCAGGTTACAGCACATTGTTTCGCTAGATTAATTGGTATACGTGCATCGTGTGGGAGGGGTTCACTTTGATTTGCCAGAGACGTGTCCAACAGCAAGAGCTCTGACTGTCAACAGCCAGGTGTCACGAGTTAAGTGGAATTTAGCGCATGGGCGCGACCGAAGTAGACACTCGTCTTACAAGGTATGAGACACCAGTCAGACATTCAGCTATATTCTGGACAAACTGTTTTGTCAGAGTAAATACCCTCCCATGAACCTATATGTGTCCAAATGTCAGTATAAGAGTGTAATTTAAAACGTTATTGGACCAGACAGCCTTATCATATTCAAAGGACTCACATTTTCCAGAAGAAAGCAGTTGGCCATTTCTGTGGATTGTTTCGCTCTGAAGCCAAACTGCATGGAGTGTAATGTGAAGGGGCTGTTGTTGAGGTGGGCAATCAGTTGTTCTGCTACACACTTTTCAACAACCTTTGACAGTTCACCTTCATAGCAGCCACATTGTATTCCTTCTCCCATCTATGCACTCTCCTACGCTCACTTCTTCCCTTCGCTTGTGGACTTCAATGCACAACACATCGTCTGTATGTGACCAGGCAAAAAAAACTTTCCAAGCCAAACCGCTACACACAGCCTGCATCGTTGTCACCATATTAGCTAAAGTAACGTCATAGTCAGCATAGCTAATAGATCTAACGCTTTAGTAAACCCGCTACAATCATGCAGTAAAGTTACAGTGTACAGTCAGTAAGCAGTTATACCAGCAGGCCCCGGTTGCAATAAATTAGTAAAACCAAAAGCTTACCATGACTTGGAAGAGTGTTCTGTTGGGAAGTCATCGCCAGCTAGCTGACACAGCATCCCTCTGCTTGAGCAGTGTGTTTCAGTAGGTAAACTAGCTACAGTAGCTGCATTTGCTAGCCAAGTAAGTGAAACTGAAAGTGAAAAGAAATTGCACACTCTATTTCTCTCTTGCTTCTTCCTCATTTTGGAAGAAATTAATTTGTTCAAAACTGTTCAACTATTGTCTTTCTCTCTCTTTGAATCAACTACTCACCACATTTTATGCACTGTAGTGCTAGCTAGCTGTAGCTTATGCTTTCAGTACTAGATTTGTTCTCTGATCCTTTGATTGGGTGGACAGCATGTCAGTTCATGCTACAAGAGTTCTGATAGGTTGGAGGATGTCCTCCGGAAGTTTTCATAATTACTGTGTAAGTCTATGGAAGGGGGTGAGAACCATGAGCCTCCTAGGTTTTGTATTGAAGTCAATGCACCCAGAGGAGGACGAAGCTAGCTGTCCTCCGGCTACACCATGGTGCTACCCTACAGAGTGCTGTTGAGGCTACTGTAGACCTTCTTTGCAAAATAATGTGTTATAATAGATTATTTGGTGGCGTGATTATATTTAGTGTAGTATTATCTAAAAAGGATAACTTTTTAAATGAGGAGCTTCTACTGGTATACACTTCCTTAAAATAACTTAAGAAATATGTCATTAACTTTGATGTTTTTGCCAGAGAGATCTAAGATGTTCAGTGCAGTATTTTTGAATTTCATATGTGCATGAAAACATGTCGTCTCTGGTTGAATGACAACAAAGACTTTATTGAAGAACCCCCACTGTTGACCAATCACTGAAGAAGTGGCATAGACTTGAAGAGGCTTGCCTCTAGAAAAAAAATTTGTGTGCCCGAACAACCGAAAAAGCCCTCAACATCACAACTTGTCTTCATAATATATGCACAAACTCTGCCAACCCGTTTTGACTGGGTAGCATCTGGACGCCTTCAGACTACACTACACAAAACTACTACAGCCTGGAGCACCAGGCCTGACTACACTACTACAGCCTGTTATACTGAGCCTGGAGCACCAGGCCTGACTACACTACTACAGCCTGTTATACTGAGCCTGGAGCACCAGGCCTGACTACACTACTACAGCCTGTTATACTGAGCCTGGAGCACCAGGCCTGACTACACTACTACAGCCTGTTATACTGAGCCTGGAGCACCAGGCCTGACTACACTACTACAGCCTGTTATACTGAGCCTGGAGCATCAGGCCAGACGCCTGTTATACTGAGCCTGGAGCACCAGGCCAGACTACACTACTACAGCCTGTTATACTGAGCCTGGAGCACCAGGCCAGACACCTGTTATGCTGAGCCTGGAGCACCAGGCCAGACTACACTACTACAGCCTGTTATACTGAGCCTGGAGCACCAGGCCTGACTACACTACTACAGCCTGTTATACTGAGCCTGGAGCACCAGGCCTGACTACACTACTACAGCCTGTTATACTGAGCCTGGAGCACCAGGCCTGACTACACTACTACAGCCTGTTATACTGAGCCTGGAGCACCAGGCCAGACTACACTACTACAGCCTGTTATACTGAGCCTGGAGCACCAGGCCTGACTACACTACTACAGCCTGTTATACTGAGCCTGGAGCACCAGGCCTGACTACACTACTACAGCCTGTTATACTGAGCCTGGAGCACCAGGCCTGACTACACTACTGCAACCTGTTATACTGAACCTGGAGCACCAGGCCAGACTACACTACTACAGCCTGTTATACTGAGCCTGGAGCACCAGGCCAGACTACACTACTACAGCCTGTTATACTGAGCCTGGAGCACCAGGCCTGACTACACTACTGCAACCTGTTATACTGAGCATGGAGCTCACAACTCACACAGACAGGTTACCCCTGAGGAGAGCCACACCATGCCCAGGAAAGGGAAGAGGAACAGGAAGAGGAGACGGACTCCAAATTTCAACAGGGAGTGAAATGTGTTTTGACTCCGACCACCAGATGTGGCGATGACACAGGTCTTCTCCACACACATCACACATACTGCGGGACACCAAGCCTCTTACCCCCCATGTCCTCTCACATTAGTAATGAGGGCATCAGGTTACAGCACATTGTTTCGCTAGATTAATTGGTATACGTGCATCGTGTGGGAGGGGTTCACTTTGATTTGCCAGAGACGTGTCCAACAGCAAGAGCTCTGACTGTCAACAGCCAGGTGTCACGAGTTAAGTGGAATTTAGCGCATGGGCGCGACCGAAGTAGACACTCGTCTTACAAGGTATGAGACACCAGTCAGACATTCAGCTATATTCTGGACAAACTGTTTTGTCAGAGTAAATACCCTCCCATGAACCTATATGTGTCCAAATGTCAGTATAAGAGTGTAATTTAAAACGTTATTGGACCAGACAGCCTTATCATATTCAACAATACCAATCCTTATTTTCTTGCCTTTATTTACTGGGGCTCGAGGGTCTCTATTTACTTTGAGTGTGTGTGTATATAAGGGTGTCAGTGTATGTATGTGTGAGGGTTCTGTTGTACTCAGGGGTTAAACTCTGTCCCAGCTGGTCCGACATGTCTGTCAGCAGAGGTATTACAATCCCCCTCTGAAGGAAGGGGGAAGGAGGGGGCAAGACATGGGCCTGTGACTTTGAAACCCCCCCCCCAGTTTGTGTGTGTCTATATAAATTGATTGTCTTATCTAAGACAGCCAGGAGAACATATTTTTCACACAGGTCGCCATTTCAGCCAAAGTAGCATTAGCACCTCGGCCTACAGTACATTAAGAAAATCAGTGTGTTGCCGTGGCGATCCTTATTGGAGGACAACGTGCTAATGCTACAACGGGACTCTAACGAGCGAGAGTCAGTGTTCATTTCTCTGTTTGACAAAAGGTCTCTGTGATCAGCCAGTGTGTCAGCGGTTAGCAGCTAGGGCCTGTGTGCTGTAGCAGGTGTGTCCTCCACACTTCCTCAATGCTGAGACACACGGCATGGGTCAGCTCAAAGACAGAATGGGGGTCCGTGGCTGTGGAGGGGGCCGGGGGAGGGCGGGGGGTCAGGGGGCGGGAGGGGTCCTGCTGGGGGTTATTTGTATCGGGTACAGAGTTGACAGCCTGAAAGATAGATCATTTACATCTCCCTGTGTAACTCTGTGGTCCTGACATCAGAAGCTCCTTATTTTTCCTCCGTGCCCCTCTCTGGGCTGAGGCCTGAGGATGATGGTCACCTGTCAAGGGTTTGGCTGAGTAACCCAGTGGAAAGAAGAAGAGAGAAGAGAGAGGGATAGTGAGAAAATAAGTTAGAAAGGGAGAAAAGAGAAACAGTGTGAAGGCTCGAAGAAGAGTGAGGAGGACAGGTTTAGAAAGGAGTGAAGAAGAAGAGACAGTTCAGAAAAGAACAGGAGGAGAAGAAAGAGAAGAGGAGCTAGTGACAGGTCTGATGGCCTCAGGTACTCACACTCCTCCAGTACCAGGGTTACCTTTAAACCCAGGGACTGGGTGTGCACTTCGAGATATGTCACTGGGAGCTCAGTCTGGGCTTGAAAAAATGATGAGGTCCCAGGACTGCTCTACTAGGCTACCGGTTGGTCTGAAACAGAGAAAACAGAGCACTACTGTCCATCAGAGAGATTTGGTATCTCACCCCCACCAGGCCCACTGATCAAGACACCGTAACAGCAGACTCCTAGGGGACCTCAGACCATCCCACAAGAGGATTAAGCCCTCCACACCTCCCTCTACTGATCCATCTCAAGTGGCACATATGTAAATCACATAGTGTACACACTGACTGGCTGTCTGGCTGGCAAGCGGTACCGGACAACAAGGACAAAAAGGCTTCTCAACAGTTTTTACCCCCAAGCCATAAGACTCCTGAACAGGTCATCAAATGGCTACCCAGACTATTTGCATTGTGTGCCCCCCCCCCAACCCCTCTTTTACACTGCTGCTACTCTCTGTCTATCATATATGCATAGTCATTTTAACTATACATTCATGTACATACTACCTCAATTTGCCCAACCAGCCAGTGCCCCCACACATTGGCTATCCGGGCTATCTGCACTGTGTCCCGCCACCCACCACCCGCCAACCGCCAACCCCTCTTTTACGCTACTGCTACTCTGTTTATCATATATGCATAGTCACTTTAACCATATCTACATGTACACACTACCCCAATCAGCCTGACTAACCGGTGTCTGTATGTAGCTTCGCTACTGTATATAGCCTGTCTTTTTACTGTTGTTTTTATTTCTTTACTTACCTATTGTTCACCTAATAATTATTTTTTTCACTGTTGGTTAGAGCCTGTAAGTAAGCATTTCACTGTAAGGTCTACTACACCTGTTGTATTTGGCGCACGTGACAAATAAACTTTGATTTGATTTGATTTTGGCTGGGTGACTGGGTGTCTGGGTGGGTGACTGGGGGGCAGGGTGACTGGGTGACTGGGTAACTTGGAGGCTGGATGGATTGGTGGATGGTAGGCTGGGTCCCTCTATCGCCATTTAGTGGGTGTTCAGGAGAATGTTGGAGAGTATTGGGCCTCTCAAAGTGTGACTGTAAGGCTAATGACTCAGCAGTCACCATCTCATTGGTACAGCTCCTACCCCCAGACCATCAGGCTGCCAAATTCTATCCCCAACCAACATTTACCCTGCCCCCACCCCAATGGACATTTATTATTGTACAATTATTAATATGTATATATTATTATTTATATTGTATTATTATAAATAAATATATAGCATTGAATTGTTGGAGCTCGGAGCTCAATAATTTCACTGTAAGAGATTTAAATGTTAATAACCATTTGTTGCATATTATTAGCCATTTGTTACATGTCATTCACCATCGGTTACATGTCATTTCAATTATTAATTCCAAGTAAGCCCAACCCATGCAGAGATACTTATAGCCAGAAGTGGAGGGTAAACCTTTCCAAAGTAGAGAACAGTTCGAGCTGATGCAGCAGGGCACTCAAGGTCTCTGGAGAAAATATACTTTGCCAAGGTCAAGTTCTGCTACCTCTGTTTCTCCAATTAGAGCCTCCAGTTGGATAGAAAGCCCCCTAAAATATCTAACTCAATCGACTTTCTGTAAAGTACAGGAACAATTTGTTGCTTACAGTGTCTTCTGAAAGAATTCATACCCCCTGACCAATTCCACATTGTGTTGTGTTACAGCCTGAATTCAACATTTATTAAATGGATATTTTAGTAACATTTTGCTTGACACCCAACATCATAACGCGTTATGACACGGTCGTAACCATGTCCTAATGTCATAATAGCTGACATAACTTGTTATATCCTGTCATAATATGGTCATAACACTGTCATGACCCATTTATTTACACCTGTTGTGACATATATTCCATTATTTTATGGCTGGTTGGTTATGACACCTACGTAAGAGTGTCAAAACCCACATTTATTCAAATGTATTTTTTCCCTGCCAAGAAGTTTCCTTTCATTTTAGAGTATGTTTCTTAAGTCCTTTGTTGTTGTTGTAACAAATTCTTTACAGTCATGTTTTTTTCATCATTATTTGAAATAACTTGTTACAAAGCATTATGACCATCCTGTATCACTTTTCTTGGACCAAGACATACACTTTATGACACTGTTAAGAAGCATTATGACCATCATAGTCATTTAAGCCAGATAGGCCTATCACGTACATGCCCTTATGTCAGTCATCAGTCAAAAAGAGGGTTTCTTGTCCTGCTCCTGAAATCCACTCCTGCAATCATCCCAGTCATCAAAAACAGAGCATTGTGGTAGGTGGATATCTGACATCAATGTGTGCAATTACAATGATAATTTAATATGGTCAATTTCAAAAAAAGTTATATAACTTAAACATACTGTAGGCTATGGTGTAATGGAATGTTTGCCTTGTGTGGTAAGTTTTGTGAGCTTTCACACTCTTATGCAGGGGTCATAACAAGCCATAAAATAACATAACATGTACATAATTTAAAAAAACTTTTATTTAACTAGGCAAGTCAGTTAAGAACAAATTCTTATTTTCAATGACAGCCTAGGAACAGTGGGTTAACTGCCTTGTTCAGGGGGAGAACAATATATTTTTACCTTGTCAGCTCGGGGATTCGATCTTGCAATCTTCCGGTTACTAGTCCAACCCTCTAACCACTGTACTACCTGCCGCCCCATATGTCTAAATATATGTGTCATTCCAGTGTGTCATTTTTCTCTCACCCATCGACACACAATACCCCATAATGACAATGAGAAAACATGTTTTAATACATTTCTGTTAATTTATTGAAAATGAAATACAGGAATATCTTATTTACGTAAGTATTCACACCCGTGAGTCAATACTATGTAGATGCACCTTTGGCGGTGAGCTTTGCACACCTGGATTGTACAATATCTGCACATTATTCTTTAAAAAAAATCTTCAAGCTCTGTCAAATTGATTGTTGATAATCAATCTTGTCATAGAGTTTTGACTTAAAAGGACATGAAAATCTAACTAGGCCACTAAGGAACATTCAATGTCGCCTTGGTAGGCAACTAGGTTATTGTCCTGGTGAAAGGAGAATTTGTCTCCCAGTGACTGTTGGAAAGCAGACTGAACCAGGTTTTCCTCTAGGTTTTTGTGCTTATAGCTGTATCCGTTTCTTTTTATCCTAAAAAACTCCCTAGTTCTTGCCGATGACACGCATACCCATAACATGATGCAGCCACCACCATGCTTGAAAATATGAAGAGTGGTACTCAGTTATATGTTTTGTGTTGTTTTAACAAATTTTTTGCAGTATTACTTAAGTGCCTTGTTGCAAACAGAATGCATGTTTTGGAATATTTGTATTCTGTACAGGCTTCCTTCTTTTCACTGTGTCATTTAAATGACTATTGTGGAGTAACTACAATGTTGTTGATCCATCCTCATATCACAACCATTAAACTCTGTAACTGTTTTAAAATCACCATTGGCCTCATGGTGAAATCCCTGAGCAGTTTCCTTAACCTGTTAATCTCTGAGTTAGGAAGGATGCCTGGGTGTATTGAGTGACTGGGTGTATTGATATACTATCCAAAGCCAAATATACACATCTACCTGTAACGCTCGTCGTGTGGAGTAGGATCGGACCAAAGCGCAGTGTGGTAAGTGTTCCTAATTATTTATTAAAACTGATCACTGAGACAAAATAACACAATGGCACAACACGAAACAGTTCTGAAAGGTGCAAACACTAAACAGAAAATAACTACCCACAAAAACCCTGTGGGAAAAAGCTACCTATGGTTCCCAATCAGAGACAACGATAGACAGCTGTCCCTGATTGAGAACCATACCTGGCCGAAACAAAGAAATACAAAAACATAGAAAAAGGAACATAGAATGCCCACCCAAATCACACCCTGACCAAACCAAAATAGAGACATCAAAAGCTCTAAGGTCAGGGCGTGACACTACCAATCGGTGCCTTTCTTTGCGAGGTATTGAAAAACCTCCCTGGTCTTTGTGGTTGAATCTGTGCTTGAAATTCACTGCATGATTGAGGGACCTTGCAGATAATTGTATCTAAAAGGGGCACAGAGTTGGGTAATCATAAATAAATAATGTTAACCACTATTATTCAACACGGAATGAGTCCATGCAACTTATTATGCGATTTGTGAAGCACATTTTTACTCCGTAACTTATTTAGGTTTGCCATAACATAGGAGTTGAATACTTATTGACTTATGACATTTCAGCTTTTCATTTTGTATTAATTTCTAAAATGTTCTACAAACAAAATTCTACTTTGACATTATGAAGTACTGTGTGTAGATCAGTGACACAACATCTTGATTGAATCCATTTTAAATTCAGGCTGTAAAACAACAAAATGTGGAAAAACTTAAGGGGTGTGAATACTTGAAGGATGTGTTTGTTCTCACCAACAGCACTATAGGGCTTCTTTGGAGAATCAGGGTGTCACGTTGTGATGTCATCGTTCCTTCCTGCCAAAGGATGGGTGATTTCACAGTGTGATCTGGGGTTAGTTCAGTTGGCATCCTGGCTTTGGGGCCCTGGCTGGTTGAGCTCTGGACAGTGGCTACCAGGTCGTAAAAGTGGCTCAGATTGGGATCCAGAGAGGAACATGTCACACCCAGTCTGGTGGCTTCTGGGTAGTATAAAAGCTCAGTAATGATCCCATTTGTGAGTTCAGCAGGCCCCAGTTAGTCAGCCTCTTGATCAAGTCAAAATCAAATAAAATTGTATTGGTCTTAATCACAATTTTTGCAGATGTTATCGCAGGTGCAGCAAAATGCTTATGTTTCTAGCTCCAACAGAGCAGTAATACTTACCAACACAAAACAACACACACAAATCCCCAAAATTAAAATAAAGACATTAAGCAGCCCAGCGATGACTACCTCATCATTAAAGTGACATTGTGATTTGTGCACATCCAAAACACCAACTGGAACAGGAAGAGAACAGGAAGAGAAGGTTCCGTTTTAGGACCACTATTGTTTTCACTATATATTTTACCTCTTGGGGATGTTATTCGAAAACATAATGTTAACTTTCACTGCTATGCAGATGACACACAGCTGTACATTTCAATTAAACATGGTGAAGCCCCAAAATTGCCCTTGCTAGAAGAATGTGTTTCAGACATAAGGAAGTGGATGGCTGCAAACTTTCTACTTTTAAACTCGGACAAAACAGAGATGCTTGTTCTAGGTCCCAAGAAACAAAGAGATCTTCTGTTGAATCTGACAATTAATCTTAATGGTTGTACAGTCGTCTCAAATAAAACTGTGAAGGACCTCGGCGTTACTCTGGACCCTGATCTCTCTTTTGAAGAACATATCAAGACCATTTCAAGGACAGCTTTTTTCCATCTACGTAACATTGCAAAAATCAGGAACTTTCTGTCCAAAAATGATGCAGAAAAATTAATCCATGCTTTTGTCACTTCCAGGTTAGACTACTGCAATGCTCTACTTTCCGGCTACCCGGATAAAGCACTAAATAAACTTCAGTTAGTGCTAAATACGGCTGCTAGAATCCTGACTAGAACCAAAAAATTTGATCATATTACTCCAGTGCTAGCCTCTCTACACTGGCTTCCTGTCAAAGCAAGGGCTGATTTCAAGGTTTTACTGCTAACCTACAAAGCATTACATGGGCTTGCTCCTATCTATCTCTCTGATTTGGTCCTGCCGTACATACCTACACGTACGCTACGGTCACAAGACGCAGGCCTCCTAATTGTCCCTAGAATTTTTAAGCAAACAGCTGGAGGCAGGGCTTTCTCCTATAGAGCTCCAATTTTATGGAACGGTCTGCCTACCCATGTCAGAGACGCAAACTCGGTCTCAACCTTTAAGTCTCTACTGAAGACTCATCTCTTCAGTGGGTCATATGATTGAGTGTAGTCTGGCCCAGGAGTGGGAGGGTGAACGGAAAGGCTCTGGAGCAACGAACCACCCTTGCTGTCTCTGCCTGGCCGGTTCCCCTCTTTCCACTGGGATTCTCTGCCTCTAACCCTATTACAGGGGCTGAGTCACTGGCTTTACTGGGGCTCTCTCATGCCGTCCCTGGAGGAGGTGCGTCACCTGAGTGGGTTGAGTCACTGATGTGGTCATCCTGTCTGGGTTGGCCCCCCCCCCTTAAGTTGTGCCGTGGCGGAGGTCTTTGTGGGCTATACTCAGCCTTGTCTCAGGATGGTAAGTTGGTGGTTGAAGATATCCCTCTAGTGGTGTGGGGGCTGTGCTTTGGCAAAGTGGGTGGGGTTATATCCTTCCTGTTTGGCCCTGTCCGGGGGTGTCCTCGGAGTGGGCCACAGTGTCTCCTGACCCCTCCTGTCTCAGCCTCCAGTATTTATGCTGCAGTAGTTTATGTGTCGGGGGGCTAGGGTCAGTTTGTTATATCTGGAGTACTTCTCCTGTCCTATTCGGTGTCCTGTGTGAATCTAAGTGTGCGTTCTCTAATTCTCTCCTTCTCTCTTTCTCTCTCTCGGAGGACCTGAGCCCTAGGACCATGCCCCAGGACTACCTGACATGATGACTCCTTGCTGTCCCCAGTCCACCTGGCTGTGCTGCTGCTCCAGTTTCAACTGTTCTGCCTTATTATTATTCGACCATGCTGATCATTTATGAACATTTGAACATCTTGGCCATGTTCTGTTATAATCTCCACCCGGCACAGCCAGAAGAGGACTGGCCATCCCACATATGCTCTCTCTAATTCTCTCTTTCTTTCTCTCTCTCGGAGGACCTGAGCCCTAGGACCATGCCCCAGGAATACCTGACATGATGACTCCTTGCTGTCCCCAGTCCACCTGACTGTGCTGCTGCTCCAGTTTCAACTATTCTGCCTTATTATTATTCGACCATGCTGGTCATTTATGAACATTTGAACATCTTGACCATGTTTTGTTATAATCTCCACCCGGCACAGCCAGAAGAGGACTGGCCACCCCACATAGCCTGGTTCCATAGCCTGGTTTCTTCCTAGGTTTTGGCCTTTCTAGGGAGTTTTTCCTAGCCACCGTGCTTCTTCACCTGCATTGCTTGCTGTTTGGGGTTTTAGGCTGGGTTTCTGTACAGCACTTTGAGATATCAGCTGATGTACGAAGGGCTATATAAAATAAATTTGATTGATTGATTGATTGAAGAGAAACACAGCCGCAGTGAACCACCTGACTTCTACACATGCCACTTCTCCCTCCTTTTATACCTGCCATGACACCATCCTTTTTGGACCAAAGGTCACATCAAATAAAAGTTTACAGAAATGCACTTGCATCTATTCCAGGGTATTGGTTCTGGGTGTGAAAACGTTCTGTTGTTGTAACACGCACGTCGTGGGAAGCAAATGAATTGAAACATATCTAAAAATGAGTTGGCTAATTTTCACACTGCTATCGGATAGCCAAGTGTGATCTGTACCATGTTACGTCTGGTGTGGATTAGAGATTAGTCCGCAGCTGTCCAGTGAACCTTATCGTGCCTAGATCTCCCGGTTTCTCAGAGAACGGGGTAACCTTTCAGTCCCTTGAGGGCGAGGGTGAGCGGCTGGGACCACCTGACACCGGATCGCCTCCCTGGAATTTGGGGAGCGGCGATGTCCGTTCACAGAACCCACCCCATTAGGGATGTGGCATCCCTGAATTGTGTTTATTTGTTGGTTGCCTGTCATGAAAACCTTACCATCAACTGCATATTAGTCTTGTCAGTGAATTTCAGTGTCAGTGAATCTCTTCTCTTCAAAACCACTCCACCACATCATAACCTCTGTGAATTTATGACCCTCGCCTCATTTCTCCAGTCCTCCCTGTCCTCCTCCATCTCTCACCAACTGTCTTCTCTCCTCCATGCTTCTCTCTCCTTGCCACATACTCCTGTGTTCCTTTGCCCTCGTTACACACAAACGCACGCACACGCACACACGCACGCACGCACGCACACACACACACACACACACACATACACATACACATACACATACACATACACATACACATACACACACACACACCTTACATACACACACATAAACACGTAGCCCTGTTCTTTGGTGACACGTCGGCCTGGCAGGCAGCGCAGGGCACTAAAAAGCTCCAGTGATGAGAAACCTCCCAGTCCTGCTGAGAACCCATCTTCTGTTTCACACCATTGTAAATTTATGCGCTCAGCACTGGGCACTTAGAAGGCTGCCCTTTCTCCCTCAGAGGAATGAAGGGATGAAATGAGGGAGAGAGAGTAGAGAGGAGGGAAAGTCTTTGCAGAATGCGGTCTCCTTTACTCTTTTTGCCTCTGTGTACCTCTGTCTTGCCCTGCCAACTCAGCAGTGCGGTGGGCCTCAATACACATTCCTACACTTCTTCGTTGCTTCCCTCTGAATTATCAGGTGCTTAATATGTGTGTTTTACAGGCTTGGGCTGAACATGTGTGCTGGGAATCGGGTTGCTGGAGTCTTGGAGTCAGAGAAACAAGCTCTCACAGTATCACATCAGAATTAGACGTTCGTCCATGTTTCTCAAACGTCAAATTCCGAAGTGTTTAAGGTTACGTTTAGAAATTAACTCCGAAATCTTAATGTTAGGCATTAACTCAGAGTGGTTAGGGGCCAAGGTTAACGTTCGGGATTTCTGTTGCAGGATTCAAACATGCAACCTTTGGCACCAGAGGCAGATGCTTACACCCATTTTCCATCCCAGTCCACAACACCCTATCAAAACTGAAACCTACTTGAAGATAGGGGCGGCAGGCAGCCTAGTAGCTAGAGTGTTGGGCCAGTAACTAAAAGGTTGCTAGATCGAATCCCTGAGCTAACAAGGTACAAATCTGCCCCTGAACAAAGCAGTTAACCCACTGTTCCTTGGCTGTCATTGTAAATAAGAATATGTTCTTAACTGACTTGCCTAGTCAAAAGAAGGCAACTGTGGCCACTTCCCTTTTTATCTCTGGCCATCCTCAGAAATGGATGGACGTCAAATACTGACTTGTATCACGGGGACCTGGCTGCTTAGGGACCTATGCACACAGTGAGACCACAGCACAGCCAGCACTGTGGTTCCCACAGCTGCACACACACACACACACACACACACACACACACACACACACACACACACACACACACACACACACACACACACACACACACACACACACACACACACACACACACACACACAGTCTTGTACAGCAAACCTTATGTAGACACACAATTCCGTCCCATTCAAAATCTTATTTTCCCTAAACCCTAACACTAACCCTAACCCTAACCCATACTCTTACCCTAACTCTAACCCTAACCCTAACCTTAACCTTAACCTTAACCTTAACCCTAACCTTAACCTTAACCTTAACCCTAAAACCTAACCCTAACCCTCAAACTAACCCTATCTCCCTAACCCTAACCCTAAACCCAAGTCTAACCCTAACACTAATTATAACCTTAACCCTAAACCCCCTAGAAATAGCATTTGACCTTGTAGGGACCAACAAAATGTCCCCAGTTGGGCAAATTTTAGTTGGTTTACTATTATTGTGGGGACTTCTGGTCCCCACAAGAATAGTTAAACATGTCCACACACACTCATGCACACACACACACACATTTTGCACCACATAGCAACTGCAAAACACTACACAGTAAGTACACTGAGAGATTAGACTCACATTGAGGATTTGAACAACTGAGAATAATACCAACAGTAGTCATGGCATTACTGAGCTTATCTACTTTTGTGATAAGATCAATATTTCTGGGGAAATTTGGAAGGCTGTCTCGTTCCGAGCCACGTTGACGTGATGACAACTCATGGAATAAGTCTCTGAAACAAAATATCCAACACTTATCGGAGGCTTGTGAATGTGGGTGACAAAACAGAGTTCAAAAAGACACACAGGCAACTTATCAGTCAAAGCTGAAATGACTGACTGACTATTCAACTCCTCGCGTCAACTGAAATGCAGAATCACACCTTGTGACGAGAGCAAGACTCAGAGGGGTCCTCTGCCACTTAAAACCCATATGCCAGCCAAGGGCCAGCCGGGGTCATCCGGTCTCCTCTCTCCCCCTGTCCTCCCTCACCCCATCTCTTCTCTCCCCCACCTCATCCCACCCTCACACCCCCTTCTCCTCACACCCACACCCTTTCTCCCCCTCCACAGATCTCCCCACCCTCATTCTGTCTCCCCCATCTCCTCCCATCATTACCCTTTCTCCCCCCTCCATCGATCCTCCTACTCTCACCCTGTCTTCACTCACCCCCTTCCTCCCGCCCTGCCATCCATGGATCCAGCTGGCCAGCCATTCAGATTTACCGCCACACTGAAACATGGCGAAAGGGATCCGGGGCTTTCGGAGTACTCAATGTGAGAGATGGCTGCATGGGCAGAAGAGTGTCAGGGCGCAGTAATGAAAAGAGTTCAGAAGACATAGATAACAAAGACAATGATCGTGGTCATAAATTCTGGTCCAGACGCATCAAGTTGTCCACGCAGTCCTTACGTAGGGTGTCAGGCAAGGTAATAAATCATAACCCAGCTCTGACATGAGTTACTGTCGCTCATTACAGCTGGCCAACATGTCTCCTATTCCCTCTCTCTTTCTCTCTTACTATTTTTCTCTATGTCTCTCTCCCTCCGTCTCTCTCATTGGGGTGACTGGTGGATGGATGCATCCATTTGCTAGAGTCTCCGGGGGTTATAACATACTCTTACCCAATGTCGTATGTGATACAAGTGTGCAGTGAGAGGTAGCAAAAACAGAGGTGGTGTTACACACACTTTCTTTTTACAATTTGGACACACGGTGCTCTCATATGATATGGGCGGTTAATCGCCTCTGGTGTAATTCATATTCTATTCAGGCAGTGTGTCAGGCAGCTTCAGAATGAGGCCCCCCACAGCTTAGTGGCACTCTGCCCAGGCCAGACCTCTCCACCCTTACTTCACCAGCTCTCTGAAAACCTCACCAGAGAGAGAGCAGTCCTTAACACTCTCGACACCCTAGACCAACAATATTTAAGACTTGTCTTATCTACAATCACCTCGTTTCCAACATTTGATTTAACCTTTGCTAAAAAGAAGGGAAATATAACCTTCAAGGGTGGTTATGTGTTCATAATTCTTCTTACCTTCTCGGCTAAACCCAGATGAAATCCGGACAGCTTAAATCAACATAGACTTTCAACTGACTATAGCAGTAGTAGTGCGTGATGAATGAAAGATTTCTATCGTTTGACAGATTTTTTTTGTCACAGTAGTTTGGGAATTAAATAAAAAGTGCTGCCAAATCGGTGTAATGGAAGTGTGGGAGTCACTGTGTGCTTTAGATAGATTTATGGCTCTGTCGCAAGTTAGCCAGATAAAATGTTACTTGAGAGCAGCTGAAAATGTAGCTAAAATAAACAGAGGAAGAAAGAGAAGGAGAAAAACAGAAAAAGAAATCTTAGAGACCAGGAAAACACATATCTAATGATCTTACACATGGTGCTTATCTTCCGAACAGCTGAAAATACCCCTCTTTTCTAAACCATTGATAAAACAACCAAAGGGAGAGAACTCTCAAAGAGATTTCCTTCCCTCCCCTCCATTCATACCCTCCATCTCTTTACAGCCAGCACAAGCCTCTGGAGTGCAGGCCTGACTCTGTTTAGCTGGCCTGCGTTAAAAAAGGTTATCTGTAATGTTTGAAGGTGCTAAGCAGAGATCTGTCAGTGTGAGCACGCTGGGGGGCTACTCAGGGATGTAGGGAGGGATGGAGAGTGAGGTTAGAGAGGAGGAGGAGATGAAAGAGAGAGGGAGTGAGCCACTTAATGGTTCTATTGGATGAATCCCGAGTGAGAGATCAGCCGTGGCCAAAGACGACCACAGGGCCCTAGCAGTGTAGCTGTAGCTTTAGCTGTAGCTTTAGCTGTAGTGGTGATCCCAGCCCATAGGAATGGCAGCTCAGAGCCATGAAAGAATAGACGACTTCAATTGGGTTATTGGTCTGTAGAGAGACCAGCGCGGCAGAGAGAGGAGATGTCTTTGAACTTAATTAAACACTAATATGAAGCAGTCAGCAAGTCTCCCTTTGTTCTGGAAGGGCTTTGGGAAGAGGTGGGTGGAAATCTTCTCCTCTGTGAATCCTGGTGTCCTGCGTGGGGTGGGGGGGTTAGTAGAGGTGTTATTAGTGAGTGAGACGAGGATTAAACCGTATGTTTTGGTGGTATGTGTGAGTGTGTGCATGTGCGCCCAAGCTGGTGTTGGCTACCCTGTCCAGCTAGAGGGCTGGCCACTGACAGAGGGATTACCCTGAGCTCAGAGCCCAAGCCTGCCTGCTGACAGATGACTGGGGCCTCAGAGTCAAGACACACCCTGGGGACACACACTCTGCACCCTCATCTGACCTCTAGGTATGAGTGTGTCTGTGTGTGCATCGTGTATGTGTGTTTGTTTGGATCAGCGATCGTAGTGAGTGGGCAATAATCCAACAGGCTGGCAGCCAGTCTAACTGTACAGGGGGATAAATATTAGCTACTCAGCTCTGAATATGGCAAGAGTGAATATACTAGCTTTATTGTTCCCTCTATGTGCAATCTGCCTACATTAACCATTGCTGACAGTAGAGCTACTAGAGCAGGGCTCTCCAACCCTATACCTGGAGAGCTAGCCTCCTGTAGGTTTTCACTCCAAGCCCTGTTGTAACTAACCTGATTCAGCTTATCAACCAGCTAATTATTAGAATAAGGTGCGCTAGATTAGGGTTGGAGCGAAAACCTACAGGACGGTAGCTCTCCAACAACAGGGTTGGAGAGAGAGTGTGAATCTATAACATAAGACAGATGAAGAACAACTATGGCCGGGTTTCTCGATTTGATCGGTCTTATGGATGCATTGTTACCGGAGTGCTTTAATACAAAGTGGCTCATATGAGTCTCACTAGCTCATGAAAATATCTGTTAACTTTACCTAATATTAAACTAATACATTGATATTCACAGATAATTACTATATTGTATTTATCAGTGTCGAGATGGTAATAAAAGACTATAGAGCGTGTTAATTCATGGTTGATTGACAGTTTGACCCTCTTTCTGGGTGGTCTGGGGCATTCTTTGACAGGCGGTCCTGACCCTTCTTTCAGACAAATAAAACATCTTTAAAGGGAATAGCCGTGCCCACATCAAGCTTAAATTTCTCATCTCCAAATTCTGACCTGTCATGTTAGACACAGATTCCACGTTCCCCTTTAAAAGAGACACTCTTCCCCTTTAAAGATTCTACCTTTTCTCCCTCTTGGGGTATTTTGACACATTTTGATATGGTTCATGCTGCACTCATTACAGACCCAGGGACTGACTTGGGGTTCTGGATGTTGTTGTTTTTTCCACCCACAAGACTTAACAGGCATTTTTGGAATAGCTTCTGATTCCGCCTGATATGTTTCCTAGACTTTGGAGCTAGTTTTGATACCTTGAGTCAATGGTAGGTCAAACAGAGACATGCCCACTGCAAAAGAGCATCCATGTGGTCTCACTCTTCCCTACAGGATGTTTGGGTTGGACTTCCTCTTTGTGTGTTAATTGACTGTGTGGCTAGGGGTAGACTCAGATAAGTGGTTGTGTGATGGTTTTAATTGGCTGGTCTACTGTGTCGACTCAGAGTAGACCAACTGAAATGGCTTTGGATCCTTGGACATATCAAAGACTGGAACACCAATTATCTCTCCAGTCCTCCTATGCTGCTAAAATAAACTGATATGGGTAGTTATCTTCTCCTTAGTCCATGGTCCACACATCTACAGATAAATAAGATGCCTTATAACTTAAAACATAAATTGTCCAAATGAAGGCAAGGGAAGAACTACGTACATGTACTATATATAGAAACAATCCACTATTCAGTCTGACTCATTCATGCAGCTCAAAATGAAACTTTAGACCCACCAGGTAAGGTCAGCAAAGTGTACTGTGTTTGTGAGTCTGTACAGTGCAATATTTATGCTGTGGGTACAGGTATTTGGGATTCTTTAATGTTTTTTAAAATTTCATAACCTTTATTTAACTAGGCAAGTCAGTTAAGAACACATTCTAATTTACAATGACGGCCTACACCGGCCAAACCCAGACAACGCTGGGCCAATTGTGCGCCGCCCTACGGGACTCGCAGTCACAGCCGTGATACAGTCTGGATTCAAACCAGGGTGTCTGTAGTGACGTCTGTAGCGCTGATATGCAGTGCCTTAGACCACTACGCTACTCAGGAGCCCACATAAAGTAACTCTACATAAACCTATATGTCATCGATGCTATGGATTTGGGTTATGCTCCTGTATGTATTGGTTTCTGTGTTCCTGGCGTGCAGCGTTTATAGATCCAGTAAGGCTTTTATAAGACATGAAATTGTCTGTCTGTCTGGGGGATTGTGGGCCCTCCGTCCAGTCTTGTATGTGATCACTCCCATGGAGACTGTAGATACTTCATCACAATGGCAGACTTTACTCTCCACTCCCCAGAAAAACATCCCCCAAATTTGTTGCAGCGTTTTTAGAGCTTAGATTGGTTAGTTGTGTAAAAAGTCGGTCATTTCTAGCACAGGAAGTTGTTTGCTTTATTTTCTACATAGTTCTAAGTAGAAAATACATAGTTTGTTGTGACCATTTACTTTTAAATTAGTATAATTTCTGTGAAATATGTGCCCTCCAAATGTTTGCTCTAATGATGCTCTTTGCAATACATGCTTTGTGTATTTATGCCACTTCATGGTCTGTAGCATAACACGGTCTACTATATACTTGTATCCAGTTGACTAAGATATTGTGCTCAGTAGCTACTTTGTGAAAGTGTTTGTATTAGTTTCCACAGGCTGTTGTCATTGCTTGTGTGTAATCCAGATTTATGTCACAGTATATTTAGATAATAACATAGATTAAACCTCCAAATCTCCCTCCACGTCATTTCGTCCGTCAGTCCTGCTGCTTTCAAACATACTCCATAAATCCTCAGGCAGAGTGCCGTTGTTGAAGTGTTTTTGGAACAAATCTGACCAGAGCGAGTCTAATAGATTTGTATTTATTTGCAGTGTTTAATTGGACAAATGAACAGCATTCCAGCAGGGACCAATAGTGTCATTATTGTTCTAGAGAATAAACACTGAGAGGTCCTGCATGGACTATATAACCTTAGGATAAACATGGCTCTCAAAGGAAAGTATTGAATGTCTGTTTATGGGTAGTAATATGAAGTGCAGGGCTCAAAAATGACTAATTACATCAGCTGCGTGGATTTCTGGGGAAAGCTCTTAAAAGAGGAAAGTAAGCAGTTTGTGTGTTGGTGTGTGTGTGTCTGTGTGTGTGTTGCTTCATAAGGGCCCAGGAAGGGTTGACCCCAGTGTGGGGTAGGGGGGAGAAACGGTTTCCTCTCTCCTGATCTCTCCAAACTCGCGTTATTAAAACATGCTCCTCTCTTCCGCCCAGATGAGTGGAGGCGTGCTGCTGACACACTCAACATGTGTGACTGACTGATGCTGTTTAGGGAGCACCTCCACTTTCAGCTCCTGGGGCTGCAATACAACAGCCACCATGACTCTTGATGGAACACACTGCTGGAATGGATAACGAGGAAATTAGAATATTTTTATAAAATGTTTCTATCTACTTTTTCTAATGTTGAAAGTTGAGATGAGAATGGAGGGATAGCCTATAAATAATGACATGAAAATAAAAATCATGGTTTATCCTCACGACTGCTGTAGCTTTATGAATGTGGTGGGAGGTATAGCAGAAATATGCAGGGAATACTAACCATATTCACATAAATAATGCCACAGTGAATTTAAAATTCAAATATGAAGAAAATAAAAATGCAAGAAGGAAAGAAAAGAAGAAGAAGGTTGGACAGAGTTGAAAGGCAGATGCAGATAAAGGAAGCGTTCACATGGTAACTACTCCAGAGAGAGATGGTCAGCACTGGGCATGACTGAGTGTTCTGTCACCTCATCACTCAGACCCTGACTGGAAGACCACCAATCTCTAGCCGTCTCTTGCCCCATTCTCATAGCAGCCAGGTTACGACTCAGGGTCTTCTCAGACCGATCCGCCATATCTTACTCAGGTAGTTACAGGCTTATTTACTCCGAGTGGTACAGTGGTCTAAGACACTGCATCTCAGTGCAAGAGGCGTCATTGCAGTACCTGGTTTGAATCCAGGCTGCATCCCATCTGGCTGTTATTGGGAGTCCCATAGGAAGGTGCATAATTGGCCCAGCGTTGTCTAGGTTTGGCCGGGGTAGGCCATCATTGTAAATAAGAATTTGTTCTTAACTGATTTGCCTAGTCAAATAAAGGTTACATTTAAATGTTAAAAAAATAGTGACTTCTTTGCAATTGTTTGTGGTTGCTAGGCAAAAGCCTCCCAAAAGAGCCAAAGAAGTACCACAATGACACTGTAATACAAGAAGTAATATTAATCTATGTGAAAGATATAGGTCATGAACTGTTTGAACTTGGAAATGATAGACAATGGATTATTTGCAGTGTCACCTCCATGCTGTGGTATGCCACTAATGTGATGGCGATTCTGTATTGATGGGCAGTTGGGATCAGTGGTCTGTCAGTGTCGGACGGTTTCCATTTGCTTCCACAGCCACAAAGTCAGATTCCACAGCCACAAAGTCAAAAATGGCACCAAAAAAATTGCTTTATCGTCTTAATTTAATGTTAGGGTTAGGCATAAGGTTAGCAGTGTGGTTAAGGTTAGGGTTAAAAAAAAGAATGTAAGAAGATAAATTGTAAAAATGGTTGGGTTTATGACTTTGAGGGTATAGAAGCTAGTGACGACCGTGTTGGACCCAGTCCTAACCTTAACCATTATGAGCTAAACAACAGAACAGGTGCTAGGGCTGTAATCTACTGACACAGGCTTGGATAGGGGGCTTTGGATTCACATGGACTCCGCAGGTGGCTACTGCCAAGAGTTTTGGGAAAGGTAAGACTGCAACCCAGTGGTCATGTTCAGTAGTGTACTGTCTAAGCCCCTTCTTTTTCTCTCTCTCTCTTCAATCCTTCAGTGGGTCACAGCTGACTGTTTTGGAAAACACTCATATTCTCTATACAGATTCTTAAGACTTGTGTAGATATAGGAGAGGTCCTCTGCATGAATGCAGCAAATACAATGGATACACATCTGCTTTCTACCTGACCTGTGTGGTTGACCTACTTATTGATAGTCATTCCATACTCTCGTGCTGCTGATTCAGTTTCTGCTGTTCTGCCTGTGCCTACGGAACCCTGACCTTTTCACCAGACATGTACTTCCTTGTCGTGGTTCTGCTCCAGATTCAACTGTTCTGCCTGTGCCTACGGAACCCTGACCTTTTCACCAGACATGTACTTCCTTGTCGTGGTTCTGCTCCAGATTCAACTGTTCTGCCTGTGCCTACGGAACCCTGACCTTTTCACTAGACATGTACTTCCTTGTCGTGGTTCTGCTCCAGTTTCAACTGTTCTGCCTGTGCCTACGGAACCCTGACCTTTTCACCAGACATGTACTCCCTTGTCGTGGTTCTGCTCCAGTTTCTGCTGTTCTGCCTGCGGCTATGGAACCCTGACCTGTTCACCGAACGTGCTGCCTTGTCCCAGACCTGGCGTTTTCAACCCCCTCTCTCCCTCTCCACCACACCTGCTGTCTTGACCTCTGAATGCTCGGCTTTGAAAAGCCAACTGACATTTATGCCTGAGGTGCAGACAAGTTGCACCCTCTACAACCACTGTGATTATTATTTGACCCTGCTGGTCATTTATGAACATTTGAACATCTTGAAGAACAATCTGGCCTTAATGGTCATGTACTCTTATAATCTTCACCCGGCCACCCCTCAGAGCCTGGTTCCTTTCTAGGTTCCTTTCTAGGTTTCTTCCTAGGTTTTGGCCTTTCTAGTGAGTTTTTCCTAGCCACCATGCTTCTGCATCTGCATTGCTTGTTGTTTGGGGTTTTCGTCTGGGTTTCTGTATAAGCACTTTGTGACATCTGCTAATGTAAAAATTGATTTATTAATACATTTGATTGATTTGATTATAACACTGTCTGTATAGTCTTGAAACAGGGCACATGAGATTCATGTCAATCCATTGAAATCTATCCAGTTACACCCACATATAACTGCTACGGATAAGCGCTTATTCTACAATTCTCTCTGTTTATTCATCTGAAGAGCCAAGAGTCAGTATGAGAAAGTAGTGGGTCATTTTTCTGGATCAGTCACAGCTATGGAACCAACCATTGAGCCCCATTTTTCCTCCCAGGTACACTGGCCTGTTGTATGTGAAAAGCCATAAAGCTGAAATTAATAATAAACTTGGGGTCCTTGTGTAGCTGTAGCCACAATACATATGAGTGAGATGGAGGGAGGAAACCTCAAACATTTTACTCACACTCTGTGTGCCATGGCTGTTATGAGTGTTCTGTAACAGTGCAGAATATAACAGGTTGACAAAAACATCAGGAAAAAAATCTCTCACTTTTAGATATTGTTTGAGGCAGAGAACGAGATTACACATGTACAACTGGAAAAGTGTGCTATATTGAATAAGACAAGGTTAAAGGGCAACTGCACTTCCTGATTTGGACTTGTTTTAGATTTGGTTCTTTAAGAAATGCTAGCGGCCATGGCTGAATTCAAAGGCAAGTTGATTTCAGTGTCATGGTTTGATGTGGGTGTCTTGTGTGTGTTCGCATGTGGGAAGAGTTAGCCAAATTGTTTCACCAATTAGCTTCACTGGCTGGTCTGCAAATGTGGCAAAATGTATTTAACTTTGGATAGCCTAGCTCAGGGGCTAGTTAGGGGCCGTCAATAAATTACACCATTTTAATGAGATAATATTTACATATGGCAAACCTTTTAAATTTCTCATTAAATTCCCCAAAATTTATTTCTACAATTTATAGTTGGTTTGCCATTTTTATAGGAATTTGAACATATTGTCACATTTACATTGTGTAATTTACCAATGGTCCCTAACTAACCCCATAGGGTTTTCCAAAGTTAACAAAAATGTACCACAGGCATTACGATTGGGTCCCATGAAGTTGTGTTCCAAACTGAGGATTACTTGTGTGTTGCAAGCTGTGGGCAGGATTGAAACAAACTCAACATTCATTTATGTTGTGATACAGTCACGAACCCAAGCCTCACAAAACGATGCCACGTAAACAGTTTTCTAAATGAGAAGTTCGTTTTTAGGGGCAGCTGCTTTTTAAATTGAGTTCATAGTTTTACTGAAAGGTAACTTAAATGTTGGGGGTAATATTCAGGTCAAACTTTGTTTGCTACATAGGGTATCTGAAAATGTTTCATACTGTTTTGAAAAGAAATGATGCATTCTAATACCATTTTGAGTTGAGATTAGTCTGTAATCCATTGCTGGTGTGTTGTAACATTGTGTGTGTGTTTCAGTTTTTTTCTGAAGAATTTTTAATTTAGTTAGATGTGACATTTATAGCTTAAAGAGCCAAATTCAGCCTCATAAAGAGTTTCTGGACCTTTTCACAGCCTTATAAATACAGAGTTAATTTGATTTTTGTATGCTACAAGATTAAAAAGCGAACAGGGGGAAAAGGCGTTTTAAGGTGTCCATTTCATTAATTCACAGCGCCCTGCGGTCAGGATATAAACACACTTGTGGAACATTACGTGTTTGATGTGGGTGAAACATTGCCAACGTTAAGTGATTAAAGTTCAGGGTTGTGGAAAAAATGAAAGCAGCCCATATTTCAGCAAAATATGGTACTGAAAATTGAGATGGGAGAGATGTGGGTCCTATACTCTACTCTTGGGTGAATTATGTTGTCAACATACACAAGGTATAGTCACCATAAATTCAGCCTGGGTTACAAGAGCAGTAAAGTCAAGCTGAATCTGCCTCCCACTGATGGCAGTATGGAATAACTGTGGTGAGAAGAGAGGGCAACCTGGTCTCAGAGCATTTCATATTATTCTGTACGTAAATCTGAGTCGCTCCATTTAGTATATGTTATGTTTTGTATGGTACGTATTCATTTGTGAATGTCCATCACCCATTCATATGACATGTTACGAA
Source organism: Oncorhynchus mykiss (assembly GCF_013265735.2). Lineage (NCBI taxonomy): Eukaryota > Metazoa > Chordata > Actinopteri > Salmoniformes > Salmonidae > Oncorhynchus > Oncorhynchus mykiss. The sequence continues at coordinate 65,768,473 of NC_048567.1, forward strand.
TTTGCAAAACATAAGATATGTTACGAATTCTAGCTTGGTGTCTGACGTTAGATAGCTAGTTGAAGGGTTAGCTAAAAGGGTTAAGGTTTGGGGAAGGCTTATAGCTAACATGCTAAGTAGTTTCATAGTAGCTAAAAAGTAGTAAGTAGTTGAAAAGCTGGTAATTAGCAAAAATTCTGAAGTTGTCTGTGATGAGATTCAAACTCACAACCTTTGGGTTACTAGATGTTTGCATTAGACGCCCATCCATCCACTCCAACCAACTACTCTATTTTTGTTTTTGCATTAAGTAATCATCGGTCTTATCTAACTGTACCAAACGTATCATTGTAATTTGAGTGTGCTGGATTTATACTATGTTACATCTAGTCTATGAGACCAGGCTGGAGAGGTAGGAGGGGCTCCCCTGTAGCTGACTGAATCTGGTTCTGTATTGTGAGCTCTTTGGGAGTGGCAGTCTTGGTGGTCTGAGAGACTGGTGGTCTGTGACAAATCGGACACCGCTCTCTATCCCCCTGAAGCCCACTTCGGTTTGGCCCTGATCCAGCCCTGAATCACTCCCCTAAGCTGTGATACAGGAAAACCCAGAGAAACAGGCCTAAATCATACCTGTCAAACCCCCATGTGACGGGAAACTAAGACCGGCCAGGGAGGGAAAAGTCCAACATGAATTGTATCTATTTAAGATGGAGTTTTATATGTTTTATACGAGACTGTGGTTGCATAGGGATCTGCTGTGTATACATACACTACTTCCTTTTGACTTGAGTTAGGGCACAGTGGATTTATTAATTCACAGGCGTTCTGTAAAACCTGAGGAAGCGAGGCTTGACATGAGTGACTCAGACACAGTTTATTTAGGAAATGAAGCATGTCATTGAACAACAGTGTTATGTCCTATCAGGATCCTATAACAGTTGAAATATAAAACTAAACAGTGTAAATCTCTGCTAAAGGCCTTGCCTGCAGTAGCCTACTAGTCATGATGTGGGGTAGATATCAGAAGAAGCTGGTGCGAGGAGGACGGGCTCATTGTCATGGCTGGAATGGAATAAACGGAACAGTATCAAACAAACATATGGAAATGACATGTTTGACTCCGTTCCATTAATTCCATTCCAGCAGTTACAATGAACCCGTCCTCCTATAGGTCATCCTACCAGCCTCTAGAGAGAGAGTGATTCAGGCGATGATGAGTAGAGCTCTCTTCTCTCTCTCGCTTCTCATCGAGGCGGCGTCGGCAAAGAACATGATGTCCTCTTTGCTCTCGACCTCCACCTGGAGAAACTGGAGACCAGCACTGTTGAACCCCAGAACATCCAGGAGCAGAAGGCGAGAAACAGTTTGATAAGACTTGTGGAGTAAATGTTTGTATATTCTTTGATTGGACTTACCCTGAACTCTCAGACTTTAAAGAGGGTGTTGCTTCTTAGCTCATCTATGACGGTTGGCAGCATCTGGTTACTGGAGATTTGGCCAAAGTGGACCCTGGAGAGATAAGGACCAACCAGCACAGTGAGGACAGACACAGACAGACATGAGGCTCATCTACTCGGAAGTACCACAGAGACACCAGACACACACACCTGTGTGAGGTTATTTGCATATTGTTGTGTCTGATGTAAACCTCATATCTCCACAACAGAAACTTTTCAGCAAATTGAACAAATGACCATATTCTCCCCATTAACAAACATACAATTATGAAACTTCAGAAGCTATTGTGAATACATTTTCTTGGTCTTAGTCATGAAATGTTCAGAGTACATAGCTTTTTATATATATATATATATATATATATAAATATAAAAGAAAAATAGGAAAATTAGCAAAAATAGAGTTACAAGGTTTTCATCAGAAATGATGTGAGAGAAATGCACAAACAACTGACTGACAAACACTTATGATTAGTGTAATGTTGTTTGTTAGCATGTCCATCGTCGCGAGACGTCATCCTTCCAAATATAGTGTTGTTGACTCGACTAGTGGAAGTCTGGAAAACTATAGTATTGGATTGTGCGTTTCAATGGAAGCGCCGGCTGTTAACGTTCGCATTTTATTGGCCGTAAGTAGAAATGTAATTTTCCTTCAGGAGAGGCATTTCCTTGTTTTTCCCATTTAGTTTTTCCTTGTTTTGTCCATGCCTCTTTTCCTACTGTGTGTCGGACAATGTTTTAGTAGCTTATGCAGCATTATCTTATGATATCTAACTTGTTTGAAGTCAGAATTCTTTTTCGGAAACACCACCTCTGTTTGGAGCTCCACCCATGCAAAATAGCAACACATAACTAGTTTGAATCTAGACTCCATCCCTTTATATAATCATCCTAAAGGGAGAACTTCCCCAGGTTATCGCACTACTTGAGAAGCCTGTGTTGGAGGCTAGCATACCTGAGCAGAAAGAAGCGGCACACTAGCTCGACCTCCAGGCCATCCTGGACATAGCTGTTGAAGAGAGACAGCAGGTCTGGGACGTAGGGGAACGGCAGGACCAGCAGAGACACCTCTGGCTCACTGGAATGGGCCTTCTTCATCACGTGCCATGACATAGTGAGACGGCTGCAAGGGAGGCAGAAGAGGATGTAGTTACAATGGTTACATGATCGATTAGTGAGGAATGGAGCTAGTACCCTGGGCTATGCACGTATCATAATTTTAGGTGGGATTAAAAACTTACAGAAACGTTTCCAAAGGCCACAAGGATAAGATTGACTTTAGTTGGAGGCAACTGTTTGCCGGCTGACTGGCAGGCTGATGCTCCTACATTTTCCTTATCTCTGATCTGTACAGCTCCAGAGCCTTCATGACAAGCTCAGCCTGAAGAGAGACACATATACTGTATACACACACACACACCATTACAGATTACACACATACAACCTCTCCATCTCTGCAGTCTAGTTACTTGACGTGGAGACTCACAGCTGTCATGACTGTCCTGTGAGGATCACAATGGGACAGATCAGCTTGGAAATGGCTGACAATAACAGACCTTCTCTCACCTGCAGAGTGGAGGAGGGATCTGGTGTGGGGGTTTTGACACCTCCACACCCTGTCGTAAATTTAAGGAGAAGACTTTCTTTATTCCCCTCCAGTATGAACAAAGGAATCTCTGTTTCACAGACTTTTCCCGACAAACTCTAACTCGGTCAAACGTGAATACTGGAACAATATTTGTAACATAATGTGGCGTGGGGAATGGTCAGTGGGGAGCTATGGAAAACTAATGATATTGCTTTTCGTTTTCGTGATGTCATTAAAAACTGTATGGACAAAATACTGTAACTTGGAAAGTATATCCCCTTTATCTGTCAAGTTTCCATCCAATACGTTGTGCATGTAGTATGAAAAATGTTTAAAATATTGTTGTTAAGATAGGAATGTGATTTTAGGAGGTATAAGATAATCTATCTCCTATAAACTATGCATACATAGGTATGAAATGGTTGGTACTTTGAACCTCAACACGAGGTGAAGAAATAAACTCACCTTCCTTTAGACCAGAGAAACAGCAAGCTGCAGCTCATGTTCATCGTGGGTCAAATCTTGACTATCAACACGAGGAGGAAGAGGAAAACAAACCCTCTCAGACAATCACTGGTACAGCTGATTAGCTGTCCCGAATAAAATATATTGAACTCTTCAAACCATCCTACTACCCTTGACAAAACATTGTAGTACGCTACTCTCATCACATGACTGGAACCATCGGCACAGCTGGCTTATCTTCAAATAAGCAGCTTCAGGATCGAATGGAACCGAGTGAACTCTGTAGTTCTGTTCAGGACTACAAGCCGGACAAAGACATCCACACGTAAATACATTCATGATTTCTTATTCCAAACGGGTGGCGGTTCGTGTGCAAACTATATGATTCATGTGAGAAAAGTCCTGAAATGTATCGACGATAAGTGTCTTTTTCTCTCTTTCTCCATGTTGTTGGATAAAAAGCCATATTGTGAAAGTCCGCTAGGGACCTTTGTCTCATGTAGTAAGTGTGTATGTTTCTTCTGTGTTATTTTTTAGTTGGCTAGTAAATAAATAATTAAACCAATTTGTGTAGCACTGAATCATTAGCAAGGCTGGGTTTTTTGCAGATGCTTGAGTTTACGACTGTTCAGAATGATGATATGAGGTAATGATTAATAAGAGCTCCATCTCCAGCTGTTTATTGATGTAATAGATATATACCTTATAGAGTTTAATTCCGGAGATGGTAACTCTTAAAACAACCTCTTCCGTGGTGCCCCAAATCCTAATTAGTTAATTGTTACATGATTAATTTAAATTGGGTTACAATTAAACATAGTTAGATGATTAAATAAATAACAATAATCAGATTAATGAAAGTAAAGTCATGACACAGCTTTGACTGTCTCTATGTTCTTCTTCGCCACTTCTGCTGCTTTTGGTCTCTCCAGGAACCTGTGAGACACACGAGACGTCAGTGAGAGAGAAACGACACAGAGAAAACACACCTTTATACTTCCACTGTTTGAAATAAATAATAATAAATTAAGTCACTCCGATGGGAAAGGGCGCTTTTAGGTCACATAATTGCTTGCCAATCATCAATATTCAACACATTTTTAATAATGGAACTCGAGGCCTCCTCTCCATATGGGAAATGTAACAGCATGGGAGTGAATGTCACCTCTAGAGTTTGGATGTGCTCAAACTTGACTGCATCTTATTGTTGTATCTTCTTTTCCTTCCCCGCTGTGAAGAACAGATGGTTTTGGGAACAAACTGAAGGTACATGATGCTGAGAAAAGAAAGAAGGAGAAGGAAAAGGAAAGCAGATGAGAAATGACAAAACGGCGACATGAAAGAGCAGGTGGGGTGATGTCATCGGTCAGAGGTGGCTAACTAGGACAGTGTTTCTGAAACTGGAGATTAAATTAAATATTTTACTGGAAATGGGGAGAGTGAAGTCAACGTATATTAAATGATATCATATGAGACCGTTGGTAAAGCGTCCACATTAAGCCATTTACACTGACCATATGTCTGACGGCTTAGGACGATGTGTTCTGGCAGTATATTATATATTCATATTAACATTAGGTTATACATTTTCTGTACCTGTCATCATGGGCAAACATAGATCGGTGACAGTCCCCAAAATCCAGACCCCAGATCTTGACGTTTCTGTCTGCAGAACCGGTTGCTATCATGGCACTGTCCTGACAGGTGGAGAAGAAGTAACATTCAGAGTCAAGACAGATTAGACACACATAACACACAGCAACTTTAACCATGCACATTCTATATTCATCTACCGTCACACATTACATTCGTTTTTAGTTTAGATTGGTTTGCCAGATTGAGTACTGGTACACACATGAGAGATGTCCAGGCAGAACACAGGGAGCTTGTGTCCATACAGAGAGAAGAAGAACTTGAGTGTGTCAGTGTAGAAGACCTTGACGGTACAGTGCAGCAGGGAGACAGCCAACAATCTCTGGTCAGGAGAATATTTCACACATGCAACACATCCTCATCCAGCTGCAGTGTACGCATGCGTTTCATCGTCAGCCTCCTGCAACACACACACACAAACTCCAGTCAAGGGCTCACTCCATAGAAGCTCACCTGAATAACACCATGCAGCCTGGGATCACTAGTACCTGCCTGGACAACAGAACTTCTTTGCCTCTAGTATAAAACAGCATTACTGTGTTATTGACAGTATGTGAAACAGAAGGAATACATCTTGGCTTACTTCTGTGCAGCCTCTCCATCCTTAATCAGCTGAAACTCTGACGTCACTATCCCCTCTGAGGAAATAACATAATAGTCAAATAAACAGTCAGAGCAAATGGGAAGGATTGTATTGTATGGGGGCAATCCCACGGTAAAGGAGTGATATTGAGACTTTAAAATGTATGTCAAACAAAGTGCAGATGCAAAGTTTGGTAATGTCATTTTGCTACCAAACTTTGCATCTGCATACTGTTCTTCAAGTAAATTTGCTTTTGTAAAAAAAATATGTGGAAATTGTTCAAAGTAATCATTGTGCATAGAGTTGTATGGTTTGTTTAACTTTTAAAACATTGGTTTTTGTTTGACATACTGTAGATTTTAAAGTGAGTCTCAGCATCACTCTGTAAACGTGGACTTGTCCATGGGCTTTTATCTACAGATAAGGGAAACTTTGGAGTTGTAATGGAGATTGGCACTTTAGAGGATGAGATCCATGAACACTCTACATGTATTGTGGATGATGTTGAACATGGACAGGTAGATCCTGACAGACAGACAGTACCTGATCAGGAGACGGACAGATGGTCCACAGAGCTCCGTTATGGGCATTGACAGTCTCCAGGAGGGTTCCTGATGCCAAGTCAAAGATCTGAATCTTACCACTCTGACAGGAGAGGAGAGAGACAGACTTGGTTAGCCCATAGACATTACATCATTGTATCTGTCCCACTATGGCGTCTGTGAGAGCATGGGCAGCGCCAACATGGCAAAAGTCCTCAATGGCACTGCTCATAATAAAACAGACTAGACTAGAGTCCTCTCTCGGTAAGCCTGAGTTCCACACAATAGTCCAATACTGGATAATACACATCTGCAGAAGTTTGGTGTATGTTAGTGTGTGCATGCATGTGTGTTACCTTGGTTCCTAGGATCATCTGCATTTCTCCAGGGACGAACAGGGAGCAGAGGGCATACTCACACGCCATGGTGCGAATCACCTGCAGGGTAGACCTGTGACAGAGAGGAACTTGGAACTTGTTACGACACCCATTCAGAATGAAGAAAACTTCTTATAATATGTGTCTAGGTGTCATAATATATGTAAACTTTTAAAGATGCTGGAAAGCCTAAAGCTTTAATTAACTAGATTTAACTTATACAGTGAAACCCCATGGTCAGGTCAATCCTAGCGCTGTGTGACCTGATGTTTCTACCTGTTCCAGACTTTGACAGTGTCCCCGGAGAGGCGGAAGGGACAGCAATGTTGTCTGAGCTGAAGGCCAATGTGCGGGCACCCTGGTCTCCCAGGGCGAGCCTGGAGATCTTAGTGCCCGTGGGGTTCTTATCAGACGTCTTGAGGCTGTAAGGCTCCACTGTGTTGTTCTGGAGCAGCATGGCTACCTTCAACTCCCCACCCGCAAACAGCAGGCAGTCCACCCATCTAGGATATAAAGTGACACAAAATGTTGGTTGGTTGATTGAGTGTGTGAGAGTATGCATTCGTGTGTGTGTGTGTGTGTGTGTGTACCTAATCTTGGCAGAGGCCTTGATGTTGGTCAGTCTCACAATCTCATAAGCCAGTTTCCTCTTCACCACAGGCTCTGGGGCTTCCTACTCCTCTGCACCCTGCACATCCCTACACGAGGGGGCAGCAGCACCTCATCTTTATATATTCACAAATGTAATCATCATAACTGTATATATAAACATTTGAAGTATTTAGTTTCATTGGAATTAGATTCCACACATGTTTGACGAATGTCCCAACTTGAACTACATCTGCAGACTGGTTTTTGCCATGGCTGTAGTGACAGCGTGATCTCTACTCTGTCTGCGACTTACCTGGCCTTCTTCTTGGCTCTCTTCAGCTTCTTGGCCATCACCCTCTCCACCTCGTCCTGGCAGCACACTGAACACCTCCAGCACCGCGTCAGAGCCCTGACGAAAGAGAGGGATGGGGAAAAGTAGGAAAGATCAGAGAAGAGAAAAATACACATCATGTTAGCGATCCGAGAAATGTATGACAATAAACCAAACACCGACCTCTATTGGACACTGTACTTATATCATTTCACCTAATTGGTAGTTTAGCAGGTAGAGTAGGGAACAATGAAACATTCAGGGACGTGAGGGTAATGAGGTCGAATACTGCTGAAGGCACTCTATTTAAAATAAATGTATGTGAAACCACACTTTCTGCACTGTTGTTCAAATAAATCGTTTTATTTAGTATAGTATCGCTTATGTCTTAAGCATCCGAAATAATGCCATAGATTCGGTTTTAGAAAAATAGTAATCCTGAAAGCAAAACATGGAAGCATTATGTAAACCTGCTGGTGTTCCAACTGGCCCTACTAAAGTCAACGATTTACCGCTGAGCCACGGAGTTTTGATGAAAACAGTAAAGAGAAAACATGTATATTTGATAATCATACGCTGCTGTTTATTGTTGACCAGCATATATCCCTAATGTGCACTGTGAACCGATAATGAAGCTCTAAGGAATTCACCGTTTTTTAGCAGAATTTTGTGAAAGCTCTGAAGCCTTCAGGAAGCTTAACCCTAACCTTAAATTAAGACCAAAAAGCTTATTTTTGTTTTCATTCATTTTTACGATATAACAATATATATTTTGGGGGGGGGGGGGGGGGGGGCTATGGTAACTAGTGGAAACCCGTTTTCTGTCTTCTGGGCACACGAGGAAGACCTTACTAATCAAACACATATGTAGTCGAACACAAACTATAAAACAGATATTTTTTTTTAAATACAGAAACACATAAACACAGAGAGGCAGAAAATACGTATATTTTAAATATGTTGTTATGATTATTGTACTTATAATCTTGTTCAATTGCAATTGAATTATCGATCAGTCACAGTAACTAGTTTTTGGATTTATTACATTAGTCTGTTTTATGGGGTTGCTTCTTGTGTTGTTGTTTATTTTATTACAAAATATCTCTGCTCTATGCCATATATTTGACCGTATATCTAAATGCATACATTTACCTACAATATAGAAAATGCTCTCGAGGATTTACTTACCGATAGCTGCAATTCTAATAGGTCCTCTGAATGCTGTACTATGCGTTTTACACAAATATTGGGATTTATTGTACATCCCTGGGCATTATTCCGGAAGGGATTGTTATGCGTGTTTGGGTTCTTTGTAGTGAATCAGCTGATCAGGTACTCGCCTAACTATAGTAAACGTGACTGTGCGATGGGAATTGGCTTGATCAAATCAAGTTTTGCCATGTTTGTGATCATAACAAAATCATGAAGACTCCCTGCATTCGATGCTTTTTGTAATTCAGTCCTGCTCGGAGTAGACAACATATTCGTGGACGAAGGAAAACGGGTAGGTGTAAATGTTTCTTCTGATTACCTAACGTTAGCTAGATAAATACATATTTGATTTCCTTCCCTTTTTCGACCTGCTACTATTTGCTGCCGTGCTAGCAGGTTATTTGCGAATCAAAGTAAAACGAAAGCAAACGCTGCACTGGTAATGTATGTGATGGTCAGCTGAGCTCGAACTCCATGGTTGGTGATGACGACACATTTTATGTTCTCATTTGATGTTTTTCCCATAAATAGGGCCTATTTAACCGTTCAAATGGTAATAACATAATATGAGTAATGTCACAAGCTAAAACACTAGGAAATGTTTGACCATGCTTCAGTAAACACAAATGTATACTTTTTTTTTCAAGTTATGAAAATTAGCTAGTATATATTTTGTCTTCATTCTGCATTTCATCGAGTCCTTATGGTCCATTCAAATTCCCTGTCTGTTTAGGTGCACTAATGTAACAGTAATGAGTCGGACCTAGTCAGACCTTGCTTGCCATATTCACCCAATTTGATCTAACTGCCACCTAACCTCCCAAAAATGCAATCAGAATATTTCAAACATAATAAAATGTCTACTGACAAATTTGGCTTCTGCTATTTAGGTGATAGGCTTTATTTGGCAGGTTGTAGACTAGAAGTTACAGAAGTCCTGCAACCGGTTAATTTATTACTGTCTAGAACTACACTAAACAAAAATGTAAACGCAACACGTAAAGTGTTGGTTCCATGAGCTGAAATAAAAGATCCAGCAACTTAGCACAGCCATTAAAGAGGAGTGGGACAACATTCCACAGGCCACAATCAACAGCCTGATAAAGCACGGCATGAGGCAAATGGTGATCACATCAGATACTGACTGGTCTTCTGATACACGCCTAGGGTAGCAAATGTTCAGAAGCTTTCCAGTAAATTAAGTTACGCCCTGGAATTTGGGGAATTTAGCTTAAATTCATTTTAACATTTTTTAGCTTATAACAGTTAACCTTTTTTGTGGGATACATGTAAGGCAATTCTAGGGCTTGTGGCATATTTTGGTTAACTATCCCCAACTCAATAGAATTGCAAACCTCTGCATGCACAGTGCATTCTTCCATCACATGTGCAGTGCACTCTCATCACATGTACAGCTGATTCTGAAGATCTTGCACTCTAATGAGATGCTATTGAGCCCACACTACAAGAGCACAGTCACAAGGGACAACAGACACACCGGTCTCTACATTTTCAGAAAAGCTGAAGGCAGTCATCAATGACCTTGGACCACAGAAGGTATTTGCACTGGTGACAGACAATGCTGCGAACATGAAGTCTGCTTGGTCTAAAGTGGAGGGGTCCTACACTCACATCACACCCATTTGCTGTGCTGCTCATGCATTGAATCTGCTTCTCAATGCCATCATGGCACTGAACAATTGGTTGGATACACTCTACAAGAGAGCCAAGGAAATGGTTAGGTTTGTGAAGGGTCATCAAGTTATAGCAGCAATCTACCTCACCAAGCAAAGTGAGAAGAATAAGAGCACCACATTGAAGCTGCCCAGCAACACCTGTTGGGGTGGTGATGTCATCATGTCTGACAGTCTCCTGGAGGGGAAGGAGTCTCTCCAAGAAATGGCCATATCACAGTCTGCCGATATGGACAGCCCCATCAAGAGGATCTTCCTGGATGATGTATTTTGGGAGAGAGTGGTAAGCAGCCTGAAACCCCTGAAACCTATAGCAGTAGCCATTGCACGGATTGAGGGAGACGATGCCATCCTGTCTGATGTTCAGACTCTGCTTGCAGATGTAAGAGAATAAATCCGTACTGCCCTGCCAACTTCACTGTTGCTCCAAGCAGTTCTGAAATGCATCAAAAAGCGTGAAGACTTCTGCCTGAAGCCCATACATGCCGCAGCGTACATGTTGGACGCCAAGTATGCTGGCAAGAGCATCCTGTCTGGTGCAAGGAACAAGGCCCATGGTATCATCATTACCGTGTCTCGCCACCTTGGCCTGGATGAGAGTAAGGTTCTTGGCAGTCTGGCGAAGTACACTTCCAAGCAAGGACTTTGGGGTGGAGATACAATATGACAGTCATGCCAACATATCTTATCAGCCACCTGGTGGAAGGGACTTAGTGGATCTGAGAATCTTTCCCCTGTTGCCTACATCATCCTTCAAATCCCACCAACATCAGCCGCCTCAGAGCACAGCTGGTCCTCGTTTGGGAACACACACACCAAAACACAACAGGCTGACCAATACAAGGGTTGACAAATTGGTGGCCATCTGGGCAAATTTGAGGCTTTAAAAGCCTGACAAGCCATCCTTAACAAGGTTGGAAAGTGACAGTGAAGATGAGGCCTCAGTCTGATGTTCAAGAGGTGGACATTGAAGAGGTCCAGGGAGAAGACATGGAAGCCTGAGAGGAAGACAACCAATTTCAATTTGAAACTAAATCGTTTTATTTATTTATTTTGGAAGGATTTAATCATTTGCAATTATGTCTACTTAGAAACATAAACCGTTTACCTTATGTCTCCATATGATATGGTAAATATATCCAATGCAAAAAACATTTACATTTAAATGGTATTAATATTAATTCCGATATATTCCTATGGAAAGTTTCCACCTCTGAATGTTCCCCAAAATGTGCAACCCTATCCACTCCCCTACTTCTGTGACCAACAGACGCATAACTGTATTCCAAGTCATGTGAAATCCATAGATTAGAGCCTGATGAATTTATTGAAATAAACTGATTTCCTTATATGAACTGTAACTCAGTGAAATCTTTGAAAATGTTGCATTTTATTTTTGTTCAGTGTAATTTTAATCTGTCAGAACAAAGCCTTTCTTTGATTGTTTTAAAATGCTTTTGCTCTACAAAATGGGTTGTTATTTCTACTTTTAACCTACTGGATGATGAACACTGAAACCACCAGACCATTTGTAAACACAAATGTATTCACCACTTGTGACTGTCTCCTGGTCCTTGTCATAACTGTTCCTATTTGGCTCCTGGACAATGCACACTGATATATGCACTTTATGTATTTCTCTGGCTTTGTTTACAGTGGGGAGCATTGAGGTGTAGGCCAGCGAAGTGCAGGAATGGATCCTCTGGGAGCACGCTCTCAGTTTGTGGAGGTACAGACTCTGTCCACCTGGGAGCGGCAGCCAGACTCTGAGGGAGAAGAGACAGAGAAGGAGTATACCGACAGCCTGGTCAGCCAGGAGGCCTTCCCCTCCCCTTTTCCCTACAGAGAGGACATCAACAGGAAGATCGTGCTCTAGTGAGTATGCACACTGACTGGACCTCTATCTCTAATACCACTTCCCTATCATTTGGTCTCTCTTTTGCTCTCTCGCATTCTCTCTTTTTTTCTTTATCTCGGGGGTCTCTCATTTTCTCATACGTTCATAATCGTCAAACTCTTATCAAATGCCTTTGTTGACAGCAATAAGGTCTCTCAAGTTGAATCCCTGGCTTCTTTTGCCTTGTGATTCTGTTATTGCTCCATGCACCTCTCTCTCTCTCTCTCCACATGGGCATTCTAGACCCTACCTCATAGATCCTCTTTGTGGAGCGAGGCTGAGCACATGATGTGTCTAGAGGTTCCACTAGTAGGAGTCTCTCAGTAAGACCTTTGTACCCAGGTGGCCTCAAGCCCTCTTCACATTCCTGCTGTTGTTAAAGGAACAGACTGGACTGAACTAAGGCCTTTTTACACAGGTCTTAGGAAAATCACTTTTCTTTTCCTGATTTGTCAGCATTTTCAGGACTTGACACAGTGTCTTGATTGACTTGCACTCCCTTTGCACAAGGATCAACAACGATCACTCCAAGTGCAGGGGTTAAAGTTCTCCGTCACTGCGATGGATTTTCATCATATGGATTTTTTGTGAAGATTTTTTTTTGTTAGGATCTACATATTTTTTCAATTGAAAAGGACTGGGATTGGTCAAACTCTGTTTAATACATGTACAAAATTATCCTTTTTCCCTAAAGGTATGATGGTCATTACTTTTTTTTACATGAAAGGGGTGCTTAACTTGGCTCCGCAGACAATCGATCTGAGCTCGACTTAAGTTTCATTCATGGGGTTTATTTTTGCTTTAACCCCTGAAGGTGTGTACAACAAGGCTTGTTCACAGCCAAACGTTGTGATTATGCCGATGTAGTGAGGAATAAATCATTATGACCTGTCCATTGGCTGTTTGCAAGCTCCAGCATTTAAGTGAAGTGAAACATCACTGTAAACCTGATCGTGCGTCTTCTTTTCTGTTTCAGTAGCTCGGCTGTCTACTGATCTGCACTCCAGTGTCGAGGTTGTCATAGGCTTATTTCTCAATGACTGAAGACTAAGGATGTCATGACTCAGTACCAACTTAACTGCTTGAGTAGTTCCCCTTTTAGAGTATGACAAAGCAGGGCTATTTTACAAGGAGCACGTGTGCGCCTAAGTTGAAAAATGTAAGCGCACACAAAGCAATTTAGGAGCAAAGTGACATATTTGAGGTGTTATAGCTAGAATCCTTCATTTTTCTAGGCACACTGGTGTTCCTAAATACAAATACCAGGTCGCACAGTAAAATATTTAGGCGCATAAGCGAGTAAAATGGTCGCACTGTAGAGCCCTGCAAAGCCCTGTGGGCAGGATCTTAACTCCGTAAACACACCTGTAGTCAAACTTAAACTGTTGTGTAAATCATCCATGAATGTCAAAGAGAGATACGCAAGCTCCAACCTCACACTGTACGACCAATACAGAGTTAAAATATCTAACCCTCTTTCTTTCTGCTGTCTCCTCTCAAGTAATGGCGACGTGGCCCTGCTGAACTGCACAGCGATTGTCAACACGAGTAACGAGACTCTGACGGACAAAAACCCCATCTCTGAGAGCATCCTCTTACACGCTGGGCCTGAGCTTCGAGATGAGCTGCTCAAACTGAACGGTAGGGGGCACCACTGAGTTATCAGGTCAAGGACAACGTACAAAACAAGAGAAAATATTTTGACATGGATGAGGTACTATATCAACTTGATCAATCAGAATGCTTATTTTCGTTGTCCAAATTCTATTGGTTTGTGTCTACTGAAAATGACCTTGTGTTATGCTGTCAAAATTAATGTAATGTGTTAACATCATGTGAGCACTGGAGACAAACACATTACTGCCAGCTTTTTATACCACTTGCTAATATTCAAACGGGGGGAAAAAGTGTTAGATTGGGTCTTGTTGCTGTGTGTGTTGCTATGCAAATCCCTTTCAAGGCTGTGTTCATGGTGAATAATGTTATATTTGTGTGTTCTGTGTGGGATATACTCTTGTATTACCTGTATGTGTTTATCCACAGGATGTCGGACAGGCGAGGCGAAAATGACCAAAGGCTTTAACCTGGCGGCACGCTTTATCATCCACACGGTGGGCCCCAAGTACAAAGCCAAGTACAGGACGGCTGCTGAGAGCTCACTGTACAGCTGCTATAGGAACGTCATGCAGCTCGCCAAGTAAGACATTAACTCATCATTAGTCTACATGAAGTTGACTGTATTGCATAAGTACAACACATTGTTCTATGTGTTCCACCTCGTGTTCATTTGGCATTCCGCTAGGTGTGACTGGGACAGCAGGCCTGCTGATTACATCACAGCTTGTTCACACACACGTGTTTACTCCCCACAAAACACGTCTGTGTGGAGCGCCAGGTGCTCCCTTACTGACCATTAACCTCATGTTTTTTGTAAAAACAATTTACTGTGTTTGGTGTGTACTGTACTGTCAATTGAATGGGGTTTGTGGTGTGTACTGTACTGTCAATTGAATGGGGTTTGTGGTGTGTACTGTACTGTCAATTTACTGTGTTTGTGGTGTGTACTGTACTGTCAATTTACTGTGTTTGTGGTGTGTACTGTACTGTCAATTGAATGGGGGTTGTGGTGTGTACTGTTAGTATGTGGAGTTGTGTGAGAGCTGATGTTTGTGTCTTTGCAGAGAGCAGGCCATGGCATCTGTGGCCTTCTGTGTGGTAAGCACAACTAAGAGAGGATACGCACTAGAGGACGCCACACACATCGCCTTCAGTAAGACACGCACACATTCACTAATAATGATCTCTTATACAGTAGCGTACCCTACACCTTGTCACATCATTTTAAGTAGCTCATATGTGGCTTTGAACTATTATTTATTTGTTAGAAATTTTGCAGGATGAAATCTCTTGAGATGCAACATCTCGTTTTCAAGAATATCCTAATGAAATAAACTAAAACAAACAAACAAACAATACTTAGAAAGAATAATATGGCAACTACTAACAATAACAATTAACTAATAATATTTTATTAAACTTACATTAACAGCAAATTAAAAGTTGTAGATCTACAAATACAACTAATAAAAACTACTGCTACAAATATCAATTCAACTACCAATACAACTGCTACAACTACCAATACTACTACTGCTACAACTACCAATACAACTACTGCTACAACTACCAATACAACCCTCCCTCCCAAGGGGTGTAGAGAACATTTAGCATTTTTATAACACATTTCATGCAATTCTACTCATTTTTCCATGGGGTGGAGACAAAAATATACTGGGTACATATATTTATTTTTGTCTTTTGGAAATTGGCTGCCAGTTTCCCATCTCTGACATGTGTATATATACATGCGTACAAATACCGACCAAAAAAAAAAAAAAAAAAAACGCAACATGTAAAGTGTTGGTCCCATATTTCATGAGCTGAAGTAAAAGATCCCATAAATGTTCCATATGCACAAAAAGTTTTTCTCTCAAATGTTGTGCACAAATTTGTTTAAATACCTGTTCGTGAGCATTTCTCCTTTGCCAAGATACTCCGTCCACCTGACAGGTGTGGCATATCAAGAATCTGATTAAACAGCATGATAATCACACAGGTGCACCTTGTGCTAGGGACAATAAAAAGGCCACTCTAAAATGTGCAGTTTTGTCACACAACACAATGCAACAGCTGTCTCACGTTTTGAGGGTGTATGCAATTGGCATGCTGACTGCAGGAATGTCCACCAGAGCTGTTGCCAGAGAATTTTATGTTCATTTCTCTACCATAAGCCGCCTACAGCATCGTTAAGAGAATTTGGCATTATGTCCAACCGGCTCACATCCGCAGACCACATGTAACCACACCAGCCCAGGACCTCCACATCCGGCTTCTTTACCTGTGGGATCATCTGATATCAGCCTCCCGGACAACTAATGAAACTGAGGAGTATTTCTGTTTATTTAAATGGACTGGTTTCCTTATATGAACTTGTTGAAAAAATGGTTGACTACTAACAATAACAATTAACTAATAATATTTTATTAAACTTACATTAACAGCAAATTAAAAGTTGTAGATCTACAAATACAACTAATAAAAACTACTGCTACAAATATCAATTCAACTACCAATACAACTGCTACAGTTTTTGATGTGTGTGTGTGTGTGTAATATATATATATATATATATATATATATGACACACACACACAAATCTCCACTTGGTGATGTTTTTGTTAGTTAAGAACAGTTTGTTCTTCGCATTTAAAAAAGGGCTTTCTTATATTAATTCAATAATTATTAATGTACTGATTTCTATAGGTAAATGATTCTAGTCAGTTTGTATCTGAAGGATATTATGCCAATCTCATGAAGTACCCTTAGCATTTGTAAATGCTGCTGTTGTCGAAAGCAGTACTGTGAGTCTTGTATCGTTAGGTGTTCCTTAATATATAAACAAGGACATTTTTTAAGTTGATAGATTTCAAAATAAATTGGTACCAATGCAGTTGTCTTCTGTTTGAATAAGTGATTCATACATTGTTTAATGATGTGTCTTATAATTGCATCCAATAATGAATCGGCAAAGATATGTTATAAATTAAATCTAATTCGCAAAAGTAAGGTCTTGGTTGTGTTTTGGTAGATGATGTCACCATAGTCTATGATAGGATGCAGCATTCCGGTTACTAAGGTCTTTTAAATGGATATAGTAATACAATGAATAGATCTGTATAGTAAACAAAGCTTATAGTTAACTGTTTTTCTAATATAATCAATATGCTTTCCAAAAGATTCAGAATCAATACTTAATCCCAGATATTTCAAACAATCAACACTTTCCAGCCTTGCAACTATTCACACTGGCATGATGTTTCATAACTCATCCATGACCCCTGACCTATGTGAAACATATGACTGTGTCTCTGGAGTGTGTAACTGTTGTTTTTTTGCAGGAACGGTCCGCAGGTTTCTCGAGAACCATGGAAAGAGCATAGAGATGGTGGTGTTCGCTGTGACGGATACGGAAGAGGTATGTTCTTATATTCTTCTCTGCACATACCTTCGATGTTTTACACATTCCTAGGTTTATGTGCACATAAATGTACTGGCTTATTCTTAGGGCAACCAACATTTTCTGTAGTGTAACTGAACTCAAGGTAATGTTGGAGCTGTGTTTCGAAGGCCATGTTTCCATGGTTTATTGTGATTATTCACTAATTTGTTATTCGTAGAGAACGTAAAATATTTCAAAGATGACATGAGTGTTCCAGTAGGAGGTAATTATTCATGTCAAAAGAAGGCAGACACAACAGACCAACTATTTTATTGATAAGGAGTATGTTTATTATTTTTATATCAGTCTGGGGAAACTGAGGGTTTTTGTGTTAGACTGCATGTGCTGTCTATTTTATGGCATTATTTTTTTATGTTTGTGTAACATTTGTTTTTGTATATGTGTCTTAGCCTACATACAGGAAGCTGCTTCCTCTCTACTACCCTCGTTCTGAGGAAGAGGAGCGCGCCAGCCTGCCCCTAATCCCTGCCGACATTGGCAACTCGGAGGGTGAGCCTGTCGTCCCAGAGAGACAGATCCGCATCGCTGAGAAACCAGGCAGTCTGGAAGGTAAGACTACATTTCCCACAACCCACTAGGTGCGACTCATCTCCTAGCTGCAAAACTGAACATGGTTTCAATGTTTATCATAGTACACAGTAACAACTTCCATTCCATGTACAATACCAGTCAAAAGTTTGGACACACCTACTTATTCAAGGGTTTTTCTTTATTTGACTATTTTCTACATTGTAGAATAATAGTGAAGACATCAAAACTATGAAATAACACATATGGAATCATGTAGTAACCAAAAAAGTGTTGTTGCTGAGCACTTGCTTTTCCTTCACTCTGCGGTCCACCTCATCCCAAACGATCTCGATTGGGTTGAGATTGGGTGATTGTGGAGTCCAGGTCATCTGATGCAGCACTCCATCACTCTCCTTCTTGGTCACATAGCCCTTACACAGCCTGGATGTGTGTTAGTCATTGTCCTGTTGAAAAACAAATGATAGTCCCACTAAGCGCAAACCATATGGGAGGCGTATCGCTGCAGAATGCTGTGGTCGACATGCTGGTAAAGTGTACCTTGAATTCTAAATGTATCACCGACAGTGTCACCAGCAAAGCACTCCCACACAATCACAACTCCTCCATGCTTCACGGTGGGAACCACACAAGTGGAGATCATCTGTTCACCTACTCTGCGTCTCACAAAGACATAGCAATTGGAACATAAAATCAAAAATTCCACCGGTGTAATGTCTATTGCTCGTGTTCCTTGGCCCAAGCAAGTCTCTAATTCTTAATGGTGTCCTTTAGTATTGGTTTCTTTGCAGGAATTTGACCATGGAGGCCTGATTCACGCAGCCTCTGAACAGTTGATGTTGAGATGTGTCTGTTACTTGAACTCTGAAACATTTTATTTGGGGCTGGTAACTCTAAGGAACTTATCCTCTGCAGCAGAGGATAACTCTGGGTCTTCCTTTCCTATGGCGGGCGGTCCTGATGAGACCCAGTTCCATCATAGTGCTTGATGATTTTTGCGACAGCACTTGAACAAACATTCAAAGTTCTTGACATTTTCTGGATTGACTGACCTTCATGTCTTAACGTAATGATGGGCTGTCGTTTCTCTTTGCTTGTTGGAGCTGTTCTTGACAAAATATGAACTTGGTCTTTTACCAAATAGGGCTATCTTCTGTATACTACCCACTAACTTGTCACAACACAACTGATTGGCTCAAATGCATTAAGAAGGAAAGAAATTCCACAAATGAACTTTTAACAAGGCACCCCTGTTAATTGAAATGCATTATATGAAGCTGGTTGAGAGAATGCAAAGCTGCTATCAAGGCAAAGGGTGGTTACTTTGAAGGATCTCAAATATAAAATGGTAATAATAGACCTGCTGCCACCAGCAGTCCTGTGCAGCAGCTGTAGTTCCAGGAGTCTGAACAGAACTAGCTAGTGCTGCCTTGTTTAGGTGCTGTGTCCATGGAGAAACACTCAGTGGACATAGGATAAGAATGCAGGAGGATCTGTCATAGTCGAGTCAGTGGAACATCTCAGTCATATCCTCAACGGTGCGAGCACACACAACACATACCGAGTGAGGGATCTTACGTCAGATTGGAAGGCAGTAGGAGCCATCTAATTGTTAAATTAAGCATGTCTTCCTGTTGATTAATATTTTCCAATGAGCAGGTGCAGTAACTGCAGAAAGGAGGACATACGGTGCCTTCGGAATGTATTCAGACCCGTTGACTTTTTCCACATCGTTACAGCCTTATTCTAAAATGCATTAAATACAATGAAAAAGTGAAAACAGGTTGTTAGAAATGTTATCAAATGTATTCAAAATAAAAAAAAATTAAATAACCTATGTAAATAAGTATTCAAACCCTTTGCTATGAGACTCAAAGTTGAGCTCAGGTGCATCCTGTTTTCAATGATCATCCTTGAGATGTTTCTATAACTTGATTGGAATCCACCTGTAGTAAATTTAATTGATTTGACATGATTTGGAAAGGCACACAACTGTCTATATAAGGTTCCACAGTTGACAGTGCATGTCAGAGCAAAAACTAAGCCATGAGGTCGAAGGAATTGTCCATAGAGCTCCGAGACAGGATCGTGTCAAGGCACAGATCTAGGGAAGGGTATGAAATCATTTCTGCAGGATTTGAAGGTCCCTAAGAACATAGTGGCCTCCATCATTCTTAAATGGAAGAAATTTGAAACCACCAAGACTCTTCCTAGAGCTGGCCGTCTGGCCAAACTGAGCAATCAGGGGAGAAGGTTCTTGGTCAGGGAGGTGACCAAGATTCCGATGGTCTCTCTGACAGAGCTCCATAGTTGCTGTGCAGATGGGAGAACCTTCCAGAAGGACAATCATCTCTGCAGAACTCCACCAATCAGGCCTTTATGGTAGAGTGGCCAGACGGAAGCCAAAAGGCACCTAAAGACTCTCAGACCATGAGAAACAAGATTCTCTGGTCTGATGAAACCAAGATTGAACTCTTTGGCCTGAATGCCAAGCATCACGTCTGGAAGAAACCTGGCACCATCCCTACGGTGAAGTATGGTGGGGGCAGCATCATGCTGTGGGGATGTTTTCCAGCGGCAGGGACTGGGAGACTAGTCAGGATCAAGGGAAAGATGAACGCAGCAAAGTACAGAGAGATCCTTGATGAAAACCTGCTCCAGAGAGCTCTGGACCTCAGACTGGGAGCGAAGGTTCACCCTCCAACAAGACAACGACCATAAGCACACAGCCAAGACAACACAGGAGTGGCTTCGGAACAAGTCTCTGAATGTCCTTGAGCGGCCCAGCCAGAGCCTGGACTTGAACTCAAACAAACATATCGAAAGAGTAGAGGTCGACCGATTTATGATTTTTCAACGCCGATACCAATTATTGAAGGACCAAAAAAAGCCGATACCGATTAATCGTAATATTTTAATTAAAATATTATTATTATTTATTTTTTTATTTACAATTTTTTTTATTTTATTTGTAATAATGATAATTACAACAATACTGAAAAAAGTGTTAATTAACTTAATATAATACATCAATCAAATCTATTTAGCCTCAAGTAAATAATGAAACATGTTCAATTTGGTTTAAATAATGCAAAAATTAAGTGTTGGAGAAGAAAGTAAAAGTGCAATATGTGCCATGTAAAAAAGCTAACGTTTAAGTTCCTTGCTCAGAACATGAGAACATATGAAAGCTGGTGGTTCCTTTTAACATGAGTCTTCAATATTCCCAGGTACGAAGTTTTAGGTTGAGGTTATTATAGGAATTATAGGACTATTTCTCTCCTATACCATTTGTATTGCATATACCTTTGACTATTGGATGTTCTTAAGGCACTTTAGTATTGCCTGTGTAACAGTATAGCTTCCGTCCCTCTCCTCGCCCCTACCTGGGCTCGAACCAGGAACACATCGACAACATCCACCCTTGAAGCATTGTTACCCATCGCTCCACAAAAGCCGCGGCCCTTGCGGAGCAAGGGGAACAACAACTCCGTCTCAGAGCGAGTGACGTTTGAAACGCTATCAGCGCGCACCTCACTAACTAGCTAGCACCCCGCTAACTAGCTAGCCATTTTACATCGGTTACACCAGCCTAATCTCGCTCAAACAGCTCAATGCTTGAAGCACAACGAAGAGCTGCTGGCAAACGCACAAAAGTGCTGTTTGAATTAATGCTTACGAGCCTGCTGCTGCCTACCACCGCTCAGTCAGACTGCTATATCAAGTCATAGACTTAATTATAACATAATAACGCACAGTAATATGAGCCTTTGGTCATTAATTTGGTAGAATCCGGAAACTATCATTTCGAAAACAAAACGTTTATTCTTTCAGTGAAATACGGAACCGTTCCGTATTTTATCTAACGGATGGCATCCCTAAGTCTAAATATTGCTGTTACATTTTACAACCTTCAATGTTATGTCATAATTATGTACAATTCTGGCAAATTAATTACGGTCTTTGTTAGGAATAAATAGACTTCATACAGTTCGCAATGAGCCAGACGGCCCAAACTGCTGCATATAACCCGACTGCTTGCACGGAACGCAAGAGAAGTTACACAATTTCCCTAGTTATAATAAATTCATGTTAGCAGGCAATATTAACTAAATATGCAGGTTTAAAAATATATACTTGTGTATTGATTTTAAAGAAAGGTATTGATGGTTAGGTACACATTGGTGTAACGACAGTGCTTTTACCGCGAATGCGCTTGTTAAATCATCACCCGTTTGGCGAAGTAGGCTGTGATTCGATGAGAAATTAACAGGCACCGCATCAATTATATGCAACGCAGGACATGCTAGACATGGTTGATGATATTACTAGTTTAACTAGTGATTATGTTAAGATTGATTGTTTTTTTATAAGATAAGTTTAATGCTAGCTAGCAACTTACCTTGGCTTCTTGCTGCCCTCACGTAACAGGTAGTCAGCCTGCCACGCAGGTTCCCCGTGGAGTGCAATGAAAGGCAGGTGGTTAGAGCGTTGAACTAGTAACTGGAAGGTTGCAAAAACGAATCCCCGAGCTGACAAGGTAAAAAATCTGTTGTTCTGCCCCTGAACAAGGCAGTTAACCCACCAGGCCGTCATTGAAAATAAGAATGTGTTCTTAAGCTTTATTTTGATGTATTGCACTTGTGATTTTATGAAAGTTAAATATTTCTAATAATTTAATTTGAATTTCACGCTTTGCAATTTCACCGGATGTTGTCGAGCGGAACGTCTAGCCGTAACAGGTTTTAACTGACATGCCTAGTTAAAGTTGTAAATTGATACGAAAACTTGACATCGGCCCTAATTAATCGGCCATTCCGATTAATTGGTCGACCTCTACTGGAGAGACCTGAAAATAGCTGTGCAGCAACGCTCCCCATCCAACCTGACAGAGCTTGAGAGTATCTGCAGAGAAAAATGGGAGAAACTCCACAAATACAGGTGATTATAAATTTAGCAAAAATGTTTTAAACTGTTTTTTGCTTTGTCACTATGGGGTATTGTGTGTAGATTGATGAGGGGGGAAAAACAATACATTTTAGAATAAGGCTGGAACATAACAAAAGGCACTGTATGTCTTCAATAAAGGAATCCAAGATGGCCTCCCTCTTGTTTTTTTGGGGTGTTGAATATGTTTCTCTTTCAGTAAGTTTTTTTGTTTTGTTTATATGTGTTTGTGTACTGAACTATAGTGCTGAACTGGTGCTGAACTAAAAGTTTGTTAGTATCAAGATTGTGTGTGTACCTCTTTTTTTGATGACTGTTGTCCATATGGGGCTCCAGACCCAGAGGTGTTGATCCAAGACAAACAGGCTGTGTGTGGGTCAGGCCCAATGACAAACACTGGAATCAACACACACATATTTTGCCTAATCCAGCGAGGCCATGGATGAGCTGCTTCTCTTGCCTTGGGCTGGATGGCTCAGGACTGGGAGGACAGCCCAAGGTCTAGACACTAGACAATTGAAATAAACACACTGGAGAGACCGGCCCGGTTTCACAACCAGTGAACATGTGAAGTGTGATGTTTCATGCTTATTTTGTGTATTTGTGTGGCTTTTCACAGCAGTGCTTTGAAATATATTTGTTGATACAACATTGAGGGAGAGTATTTATGTATTTTAGAGTTGGAAGTAGTTTCATAGAATGATGTGTCTGTGTGTACTGGGTAGATGACTGTGAGGAGGAGACTCCGCACAGTAATATGAGCCTTTGGTCATTAATTTGGTAGAATCCGGAAACTATCATTTCGAAAACAAAACGTTTATTCTTTCAGTGAAATACGGAACCGTTCCGTATTTTATCTAACGGATGGCATCCCTAAGTCTAAATATTGCTGTTACATTTTACAACCTTCAATGTTATGTCATAATTATGTACAATTCTGGCAAATTAATTACGGTCTTTGTTAGGAATAAATAGACTTCATACAGTTCGCAATGAGCCAGACGGCCCAAACTGCTGCATATAACCCGACTGCTTGCACGGAACGCAAGAGAAGTTACACAATTTCCCTAGTTATAATAAATTCATGTTAGCAGGCAATATTAACTAAATATGCAGGTTTAAAAATATATACTTGTGTATTGATTTTAAAGAAAGGTATTGATGGTTAGGTACACATTGGTGTAACGACAGTGCTTTTACCGCGAATGCGCTTGTTAAATCATCACCCGTTTGGCGAAGTAGGCTGTGATTCGATGAGAAATTAACAGGCACCGCATCAATTATATGCAACGCAGGACATGCTAGACATGGTTGATGATATTACTAGTTTAACTAGTGATTATGTTAAGATTGATTGTTTTTTTATAAGATAAGTTTAATGCTAGCTAGCAACTTACCTTGGCTTCTTGCTGCCCTCACGTAACAGGTAGTCAGCCTGCCACGCAGGTTCCCCGTGGAGTGCAATGAAAGGCAGGTGGTTAGAGCGTTGAACTAGTAACTGGAAGGTTGCAAAAACGAATCCCCGAGCTGACAAGGTAAAAAATCTGTTGTTCTGCCCCTGAACAAGGCAGTTAACCCACCAGGCCGTCATTGAAAATAAGAATGTGTTCTTAAGCTTTATTTTGATGTATTGCACTTGTGATTTTATGAAAGTTAAATATTTCTAATAATTTAATTTGAATTTCACGCTTTGCAATTTCACCGGATGTTGTCGAGCGGAACGTCTAGCCGTAACAGGTTTTAACTGACATGCCTAGTTAAAGGTGTAAATTGATACAAAAACTTGACATCGGCCCTAATTAATCGGCCATTCCGATTAATTGGTCGACCTCTACTGGAGAGACCTGAAAATAGCTGTGCAGCAACGCTCCCCATCCAACCTGACAGAGCTTGAGAGTATCTGCAGAGAAAAATGGGAGAAACTCCACAAATACAGGTGATTATAAATTTAGCAAAAATGTTTTAAACTGTTTTTTGCTTTGTCACTATGGGGTATTGTGTGTAGATTGATGAGGGGGGAAAAACAATACATTTTAGAATAAGGCTGGAACATAACAAAAGGCACTGTATGTCTTCAATAAAGGAATCCAAGATGGCCTCCCTCTTGTTTTTTTGGGGTGTTGAATATGTTTCTCTTTCAGTAAGTTTTTTTGTTTTGTTTATATGTGTTTGTGTACTGAACTATAGTGCTGAACTGGTGCTGAACTAAAAGTTTGTTAGTATCAAGATTGTGTGTGTACCTCTTTTTTTGATGACTGTTGTCCATATGGGGCTCCAGACCCAGAGGTGTTGATCCAAGACAAACAGGCTGTGTGTGGGTCAGGCCCAATGACAAACACTGGAATCAACACACACATATTCTGCCTAATCCAGCGAGGCCATGGATGAGCTGCTTCTCTTGCCTTGGGCTGGATGGCTCAGGACTGGGAGGACAGCCCAAGGTCTAGACACTAGACAATTGAAATAAACACACTGGAGAGACCGGCCCGGTTTCACAACCAGTGAACATGTGAAGTGTGATGTTTCATGCTTATTTTGTGTATTTGTGTGGCTTTTCACAGCAGTGCTTTGAAATATTATATTTGTTGATACAACATTGAGGGAGAGTATTTATGTATTTTAGAGTTGGAAGTAGTTTCATACAATGATGTGTCTGTGTGTACTGGGTAGATGACTGTGAGGAGGAGACTCTGGACTCAGACCTGGGCCAGGTGGGGAATCATGCGTTTGCCCGGATGGAGGGAGATGTGGACAAACAGCGCAAACTCATCCTGCAGGGCCAGCTGTCTGACGCAACCATTCACAAACAGCACCAGAGAAAGTGAGTCTAACACAACTTGTAAACAGATGGGCAGTATTTCTGTTACATGTATTTGAAATATGTATTTTAATTACTTCTGAGTGTTTTGTATGTTGTATTTAACTGAGCTGAACTACACTCCAATGTATTACGTAACAAGATACTTTCGAAAGCTGTAATTTGTATTTTCAAAATACAATCCTATACCATTTATTTTATAGTGGTTCACAATTGTATGGCCCCCTTTCTCCCTACATTGGTAACAAAAGTCTGCTG
The DNA here is from genome assembly GCF_013265735.2 of Oncorhynchus mykiss. Classification (NCBI taxonomy): domain Eukaryota; kingdom Metazoa; phylum Chordata; class Actinopteri; order Salmoniformes; family Salmonidae; genus Oncorhynchus; species Oncorhynchus mykiss. Next base: position 65,794,473 of record NC_048567.1, read on the forward strand.
GCACTGGTGTAATACAAGTGCTAAATTAACAAAATGTATATGTAAAAATGAACAATTGCCAAGTATGCTGAGTAGAATTCTAATGAGCTACCCCCGAAACAAGGCCAATGGCAATACCCAGTGTGCTTTGCAGTTGTTCATTTTCACATTTACATTTTGGTCATTTAGCAGACACTCTTCTCCAGAGTGACAGTGCATTCAGCGAAGGTAGACGAACGACAACATTTCAGTCATAGCACGTAAGACGTTTCTGTAGCCGTAACAGAGAACGTTGTTTCTGTTCAGACAGCTACTTGCAAATCTATTTTTTGTATTTTAAAATACAAAACACATGTATTTTAATTAAATACAATACTTTTATTTTGATACATTGGTCTTTAGGGTATGCATCCTATACCCTAGTTTTACCAACAGAGTGTTGACATAATGTGTTATAACCTCTCTTGTTGTTGCAGTTATAACCGTTGGTTATGTCGAGCCAGGGCAGAGGACTTGTCTGACATAGCAGCACTGAAAGCCTTATATCAAACTGGTGAGTTGGGAGAGTGTGAGTTCGTGCGTGGTTTTCTCTGTGTTTGATCTCGAGTTTGTTGGATGGAAATCTTTTTTCCAGCTCATCAAGGGGGAGATGATCCGTTTTCAAATTTTTCCTTATCAGGATTACAAATGGCCTCCGTGGTCATGGCAGGATGTCTTACTTTCACTCTTTCTCTCCCTCTCCTTTTAATATTTATTTTATTTGACCTTTATTTAACTAGGCAAGTCGGTTAAGAACAAATTCTTATTTACAATGACGGCCTACCCCGGCCAAACCCAAACCCGGATGACACTGGGCCAATTGTGCGCCGCTGTATGGCACTCCCAATCCCGGCCGGTTGTGATACAGCCTGGGATCGAACCAGGGTCTGTAGTGACGCCTCTATTTATTTATTTATTTATTTATTTATTTATTTATTTATTTTACCATTATTTTACCAGGTAAGTTGACTGAGAACACGTTCTCATTTACAGCAACGACCTGGGGAATAGTTACAGGGGAGAGGAGGGAGATGAATGAGCCAATTGTAAGCTGGGGATGATTAAGTGACCGTGATGGTATGAGGGACAACTTGGGAATTTAGCCAGGACACCGGGGTTAACACCCCTACTCTTACGATAAGTGCTATGGGATCTTTAATTGACTCGGAGTCAGGACACCCGTTTAAAGTCCCATCCGAAAGATGGGACCCTACACAGGGAAGTGTCCCCAATCACTGCCCTTGGGCATTGGGATATTGTTTAGACCAGAGGAAAGAGTGCCTCCTACTGGCCCTCCAACACCACATCCAGCAGCTTCTGGTCTCCCATCCAGGGACTGACCAGGACCGACCCTATGCATTTCCTTAGACCACTGCGCCACTCAGGATCTCCTGCTCTCCCTCGTTCTCTTACTGTCTCTTGCCTCATTCTCTCTGTTCCCACACTTTCATTTGGTTTCATTTAGTTCTTTGGTTCATTTGTTTGTATTTATTTTTCAGCGATGGCAATTTATAAAGAGGGGCTCATAACACCCTCCTGTTTCAGTGAGTGTAATTGTTCCATGTATCCTCTAGGAGGCAGTGTAGTAACACTGGCAGGCCACTGGTCCATGTGTGTGTGTTCCCACAGGTGTTGATATGTGTGGCAGGACGGTGATGGTTCTTGTTGGCAGAAATATTCCTGTGACCCTCATCGACATGGAAAAGGTACCAGGCCTCATTCGCAGGCAAGATCATGAACGTTACAGTTTTAGTGGTGCAATAGAATACAGATTAATGTTGTTGCTCTGTGTGAAAGCCTTGACCGCTCCACCACGTGTGTCTCCACTGCAGGCCCTGCTGTACTTCATCCATGTCATGGACCACATCACAGTGAAGGAGTATGCAATGGTTTACTTCCACACTCTGACCGGAGAACACAACCATCTGGACTCTGAATTCCTTAAGAAGCTCTACGAGATTGTAGATGCCAAGTAAGACACGTACACCATGCCTTTTATTGATTTAGTGAGGCGAGAGAGAGCTAGATTAACTGAAGGCTATATAGACAATTAGACTGTTTGTTACCAGATACGATGTGCGAATCAAATCTGAACGCGTGAGATGAAACTGGTCTTCAGCAAGTCCTTTCCATGAATGAGGTTTTACCATGAAATTGTTATGGGCTCTATGAGCTGTCAGTTGTAGTTTGTTCTTTAGAGAGTACAGTTGGCTCATCCTCCAGTAAGACCGGAGTTTCGTTTCATTGACCAGTGCTGGTTTATCACCTTTTTGTACAGCATCCAAGTTTATTGTTCACACTGCCAAGGAGCTCGGAGAAGGTTCCCAGAAAGCGTTGGCAGTGAGGCGCCCAAAATCTGAGACGCTAACATTACGAAAGCATTAGCATTTCCTGCCAGCCCTACAACCTTCACTGAACAAACAGCCTGTTGCAGACAACAATCAGCCATGAGTGAACTTTATGTGCAATTGAAGAAAACAGCATACATTTTCCTTCCTCTGTGTCAAGACTAAGAAAAGCACCATACACTGAGCAGTACCAATGTCAACACTATACAACCCTGACCTTGTGTGCCTCTATTTGAGTCAACCATGAAACCATTTTTCTTTGTCTACTCACACCATCGCACTGGACTGGAGCTGAAAACCACATACTGCCAATGAATACTAGATGGCTTCTCACCCTCAACCCTATAGCCGTAGATAAGGCAGCACCACTCACACCCACAGTATCTCCTCAGCAGTGGGCAGTTTCACCCAGTCATTCTGAGAAATCTAGAGGGAGATATAGACTGTCAGCCTCTGGACATACCACATAACTTATTTTGTGACAACGGAGATTCCAGTCTTTGAAGCTAGTTTTTGTCGTCATTGAAAAATCCGTTGGGGGTTTTATCTAGTGTTCCTATGATCTAACGGAAAGTCATCTCACTTATTAGTAGATCAACCGAGTTTATCAAATCAAATGTATTTATATAGCCCTTCGTACATCAGCTGATATCGCAAAGTGCTGTACAGAAACCCAGCCTAAAACCCCAAACAGCAAGCAATGCAGGTGTAGAAGCACGGTGGCTAGGAAAAACTCCCTAGAAAGGCCAAAACCTAGGAAGAAACCTAGAGAGGAACCAGGCTATAAGGGGTGGCCAGTCCTCTTCTGGCTGTGCCGGGTGGAGATTATAACAGAACATGGCCAAGATGTTCAAATGTTCATAAATGACCAGCATGGTCAAATAATAATAATCACAGGCAGAAGAGTTGAAACTGGAGCAGCAGCACAGCCAGGTGGACTGGGGACAGCAAGGAGTCATCATGTCAGATAGTCCTGAGGCATGGTCCTAGGGCTCAGGTCCTCAGAGAGAGAGAAAGAAAGAGAGAATTAGAGAGAGCATAATTAAATTCACATAGGACACCAGATAGGACAGGAGAAGTACTCCAGATATAACAAACTGACCCTAGCCCATAAACTACTGCAGCATAAATACTGGAGGCTTAGACAGGAGAGGTCAGGAGACACTGTGGCCCCATCCGATGACACCCCCGACAGGGCCAAACAGGAAGGATATAACCCCACCTACTTTGCCAAAGCACAGCCCCCACACCACTAGAGGGATATCTTCAACCACCAACTTACCATCCTGAGACAAGGCCGAGTATAGCCCACAAAGATCTCCGCCACGGCACAACCCAATTGGGGGTGCCAACCCAGACAGGAAGATCACATCAGTGACTCAACCCACTCAAGTGACGCACCCCTCCTAGGAATGTTTACACCAATAATAACATGTTTGTTAGCTCTTGGCACCACTGACTTCTTTTCCCAAAGCATTGTGATGTGCAAGCTGTGATCCCCATGAGAGAAACCTTGTGATCCCCATGAGAGAAACCTTGTGATTCCCATGAGAGAAACCTTGTGATTCCCATGAGAGAAACCTTGTGATTCCCATGAGAGAAACCTTGTGATTCCCATGAGAGAAACCTTGTGATCCCCATGAGAGAAACCTTGTGATCCCCATGAGAGAATCCCTGCGGCCCCATGAGAGAATCCCTGCGGCCCCTGTAAGAGAATGCTCTAGACCAGGGTTTCCCAAACTTTGTCCTGGGGCCCCCCCTGAGTGCAAGTTTTGGTTTTGTCCTATCACTACACAGCTGATTGAAATAATCAAAGCTTGATGATGAGTTGGTCATTTGAATCAGCTGTGTAGTGTTAGGGCAAAAAATGAAATGTGCACCCAGGGGGGGGGGGGCCCCAGGACCGGGTTTGGGAAACCCTGGTCTAGACCAATAAAAAGGACTGACTACAATAGGAACTCTTTAGAGTTGGCTTTTGGACTTAGCAGAGATCTGTTTTGGAAATGACTATTCTTTCCCTAGGCCTAGACCCAAGAAGAGAACCTCAAGAACCTGTCTGGCAGAGGGATGAGGGAGTGAGAGGCTGTTCCACTATGGGGACAGATGGGTCAAACAAGGCCATAGTCTACCTTCCTGTGGTGTCTTCTAGGTCTCTCAGAACACTGAGGAAACTGGTTAAATGGTTATTTGCTTGGTGCGGGTTTCTCAAGTGCCCTATAAGCCCGTACTGGCTGTGGGTGGTTACTGTGAACACCGTGTACTTCCAAAAGATGGGTCTGTTCCACATTATATGAAATGGGACTAAAACAATGTAATTACATGGTACTTTACATAGGCAGGTTTAGTGTATTGATATTGCAAGTACATCGGTAGTCCATGGTGTGGGAAAGGGTAGAGGGTTGTGTGTATGTGTTTCTGTGCTCTTGGATCAATTTATACGCTGATTCGGTGAGTGAGTTTATAAGGAAGCGCAAGTTGGGAACAAGTTCTCATTTACAATTGCGACCTGGCCAAGATAAAGCAAAGCAGTTCGACACGTACAACGACACAGAGTTACACATGGAGTAAAAAAAACATACAGTCAATAATACAGTATAAACAAGTCTATATTCACAAGTTCTATCTTGTCTGAAAATGTTGTAGTTTGGGATGAAAATTTCTGAATTTTTGGTGGTCTTCCTAAGCCAGGATTCAGACACAACTAGAACATCTGGGTTGGCAGAGTGTGCTAAAGCTGTGAATAAAACAAACTTAGGGAAGAGGCTTCTAATGTTAACATGCATGAAACCAAGGCTATTACGGTTACAGAAGTCGTCAAAAGAGAGCGCCTGGGGAATAGGAGTGGAGCTAGGCACTGCAGGGCCTGGATTCACCTCTACATCGCCAGAGGAACAGAGGATGAGTAGGATAAGGGTACGGCTAAAAGCAATAAGAATTGGTCGTCTGGAACAGAGAGTAAAAGGAGGTTTCTGGGGGCGATAAAATAGCTTCAAGGTATAATGTACAGACAAAGGTATGGTAGGATGTGAATACAGTGGAGGTAAACCTAAGTATTGAGTGATGATGAGAGAGATATTGTCTCTAGAAACATCATTGAAACCAGGAGATGTCATCGCATGTGGGGGTGGTGGAACGAATAGGTTGGATAAGGTATAGTGAGCAGGACTAGAGGCTCTACAGTGAAATAAGCGAATAAACACTAACCAGAACAGCAATGGACAAGGCATATTGACATTCAGGAGAGGCATGCTTAGTCGAGTGATCAAAAGGTTCCAGTGAGTAGTGAGGTTGGTTGGGGTCACGGCGATTTGGACAGCTAGCCGGACCATCGGTAGCAAGCTAGCATAGGATGGAGGTCTGTTATTAGCCACCTCGTGCGTTTCCGTCAGTAGGATTAGTGGGGTTCCGTGTGGTAGAGGGGATTAATCCAATTCGCAAAAAAAAAAACAATAGATATAGTTATAGAGGCCCAAGAAAAAATAAAATAAATAAATTGTCCGATAGGTCTATTCAGATAGCAGCCGATAAGACCGCTAACGATTAGCGGACCGCAGATGGGCATTCAGGTAACGCCGCGATGGAGGAGCCAGACGGATAACTCCCTCGGGTAGATAACGTCGGTAGTCCAGTTGTGAAGGCCCGGTGGGGCTCCGTGTTGGCAGTAAAACGGGTCCGGATAGGTGATTGTAGCCCAGGAGTGACTGATGGAACTCTTCAGCTGGCTAGCTCCGGAACAATTGATGTTTGCTCCGGAATCGACGAAAGCCGATAGTCACACGGATAGCAGCTAGCTAGCTGCGAGATCCAGGTATAAATGTCCATAGTTAGCGGTTGAAATCCGGGGACATGGAGAGAAAAATAGGTCAGGTATGTTCCGAGCCGCGCCGTACAAAACTGGCAATAGATTTTCGAGCTAAAGGATAGCTGATGACCACAAACCGTGGTTAGCTGAATACTAACGATTAGCCAGTAAAGAAGCTGTTGATTAGCTCCAGGCTAGCTTCTGGATTAGCTTCTGGTTAGCTTCTGGTTAGCTTCTATGGAGGATTACAGATTTGAGGTAAATAGTACTTTCTTTTTTTTTTAAATATAAATTGGTGAGGCGGGTTGCAGGAGAGTGTTTTGAAGATGAGTTTATGGAAAATAAAAAATATTTATAAAAAGGTATGCGTAGAAAGTTGTAAATATATACGGGACAAGACGAGGACAAAAGACGTCTGAACTGCTATGCCATCTTGGAGCAATGGCATAGCAGTGAAGGACTACAAAAAGAAACCCAGCCATGTTACGGACACCGACGTCTTGCTTCCAGTCAAACTAAACACCTTCTTTGCCCGCTTTGAGGATAATACACTGCCGCCAACGCGGCCTGCTAGCAAGGACTGCGGGCCACCCCTCTCCTTCTCCGTGGCCGACGTAAGTAAGACTTGTTAACCCTCGCAAGGCTGCCGGCCCAGACGGCATTCCTAGCTGGGTCCTCCGAGCATGCGCAGACCAGCTGGCTGGTGTGTTTACGGACAAATTCAATCTCTCCCTATCCCAGTCTGCTGTCCCCACATGCTTCAAAATGGCCACCATTGTTCCTGTACCCAAGAAGGCATTGCTAACTGAACTAAATGACTAAGTTTGCAGGTGACACAACAGCACTCACTTCTGTCACCATGAAGTGCTTTGAGAGACTAATCAAGGATCATATCACCTCCACCTTACCTGCCACCTGATGTTCATCGACTACAGGTCAGCATTCAACACCATAGTACCCTCCAAGCTCGTTAAGCTTGAGGCCCTGGGTCTCAACCCCGCCCTGTGCAATTGGGTCCTGAACTTTCTGACTGGTGGCCCCCAGGTGGTGAAGGTCGGAAACATCACCTCCACTTCGCTGATCCTCAACACTGGGGCCCCACAAGGGTGCATGTTCAGCCCCCTCCTGTACTCCCTGTTCACCCATGACTGCATGGTCATGCACACCTCCAACTCAATCATCAAGTTTGCAGGTGACACAACAGTAGTGGGCTTGATTACCAACAACGATGACGAGACGGCCTACGGGGAGGAGGTGAGGGCACTCGGAGTGTGGTGTCAGGAAAACAACCTCTCGCTCCTCAATGTCAACAAAACAAAGGAGATGATCGTGTACTTCAGGAAACAGCAGAGGGAGCACTCCCCTGTCCACATCGACGGGACAGTAGTGGAGAAGGTGGAAAGTTTTAAGATCCTCGCCGACACATCACTGACAAACTGAAGTGGTCCACCCACACAGACAGTGTGGTGAAGAAGGCGCAACAGCGCCTCTTCAATCTCAGGAGGCTAAAGAAATTTGGCTTGTCACCGAAAACACTCAAACTTTTACAGAACCACAATCGAGAGCATCCTGTCGGGCTGTATCACCGCCTGGTACGGCAACTACCCCGCCCACAACCGTAAGGCTCTCCAGAGGGTAGTGAGGTCTGTACAACGCATCACCGTGGGCAAACTACCTGCCCTCCAGGACACCTACAGCAGTCAATGTCACAGGAAGGCCAAAAAGATCGAGGACAACAATCACCCGAGCCACTGCCTGTTCACCACGCTACCATCCAGAATTAGAGGTCAGTACATGTGCATCAAAGCTGGGACCGAGAGACTGGAAAAACAGCTTCTGTCTCAAGACCATCAGACTGTTAAACAGCCATCACTAACACAGAGGGGCTGCTGCCTATATACAGACTTGAAATCATTGGCCACTATTGGCCACTATTGAATGGATCACGAGTCACTTTAATAATGCCACTTGAGTAATGCAAGATATGTAAACATTATTAATCTCATATGTATATACTGTATTCTATTGCATCTTGCCTATGCCCATCGGTCGTCGCTCATTCATATATTTATATATTTATATATATTATATATTTAAATATATATATTTATATGTTCATATTCTTACTCCATCCCTTTACTATTATTTCACTGTCGGAACTAGACGCACAAGCATTTTGCTACACTCGCATTAACATCTGCTAACCATGTGTATATGAAAAATAGAAATAATAAATAAATTAAATTTGATTTGATGTTGATGTTTTTTGCTTTTTTTATATTCTAGGTTTAAGAAGAACTTGAGGGCTTTCTACTTTGTACACCCCTCGTTTCGCTCCAAGGTAAAGTACAGTACCTCTCTTTTTCTGCTTCCCCAAACTCTGTTCTATGTATTTATACTACTGTGTGTAAAAGGCATTGCTGTAAAATTATTTACAGTGCATTCGGAAAGTATTCAGACCCCTTGACTTTTTCCACATTTTGTTACGTTACAGCCTTATTCTAAAATATATTAAATCATTTTTCCCTCATCAATCTACACACAATGCCCCATAATGACAGAGTAAAATAGGTTTTTAGACATTTTTGCTAATGTATAACAAGTCTAACTGAAATCACATTTGCTTAAGTATTCAGACTCTATATTTAGTAATTTGTTGAAGCACCGTTGGCAGTGATTACAGCCTCAAGTCTTTTTGGGTGTGACGCTACAAGCTTGGCACACCTGTATTTGGGGAGTTTCTCCCATTCTTCTCTGCTGATCCTCTCAAGCTCTGCCAGGTTTGATGGGGTCAGTCACTGCACAGTTATTTTTAGGTCTCCAGAGATGTTCGATCTGGTTCAAGTCCGGGCTTTGGCTGGGCCACTCAAGGACATTCAGAGACTTGTCCCGAAGTAACTCCTGCATTGTCTTGGCTGTGTGCTTAGGGTTGTTGTCCTGTTGGGAGGTGAACCTTTGCCCCAGTCTGAGGTCCTGAGCACTCTGGAGCAGGTTTTCATCATGGATCTCTCTGTACTTTGCTTTTTTCATCTATCCCTCGACACTGACTAGTCTCCCAATCCCTGCTGCTGAAAACATCCCCACAGCATGATGCTGCCATCGCTGTGCTTCATCGTAGGGATGGTCCCAGGTTTCTTCCAGATGTGACGCTTGGCATTGAGGCCAAAGAGTTCAATCTATGTTTCATCAGACCAGAGAATCTTGCTTCTCATTGTCTGAGAGTCTTTAGGTGCCTTTTGGCAAAGTCCAAGTGGGCTGTCATGTGCCTTACTGAGGAGTGGCTTCCGTCTGGCCACTCTACCATAAAGGCCTGATTGGTGGAGTGCTGCAGAGATGGTTGTCCTTCTGGAAGGTTCTTCCATCTTCACAGAGGAGCTCTGGAACTCTGTCAGAGTGACCATCGGGTTCGTGGTCACCTCCCTGACCAAGGCCCTTCTCCTCCAATTTCTCAGTTTGGCCGGGCGGCCAGCTCTTGGAAGAGTCTTGGTGGTTCCAAACTTCTTCCATTTAAGAATGAGGGAAGCCACGGTGTTCTTGGGGACCTTCAATGCTGCAGAAATGTTTTGGTACTCTTCCCCAGATCTGTGCCTCGACACAATCCTGTCTCAGAGCTCTACAGACAATTCCTTCAACCTCATGGCTTAGTTTTTGCTCTGACATGCGCTGTCAACTGTGGAACCTTATATAGACAGGTGGGTTCCTTTTCAAATCATGTCCAATCATTTGAAGTTACAGGTAGATTCCAGTCAACTTGTAGAAACATCTCAAAGATGATCAATGGAAACAGGACGCACCTGAGCTCAGTTTCGAGTCTCATAGCAAAGGGTCTGAATACTTATGTAAATAAGGTATTTATGTTTTTCATTTTTAATACATTTGCTAAGATTTCTAAACCAGTTTTCGCTTTTGTCATTATGAGTTATTGTGTGTAGATGTATTTATTTAAAAAATCAATTTTAGAATAAGGCTGTAATGTAGCAAAATGTCAAGGGGTTTGAATACTTTCTGAATGCACTGTATACTACAGTGTCTACAAGGCATTGTTGGGATATGTACATATACTAGGGTTGGGGTCAATTTCATTTCAATTCAATTCAGGACAGACACTGAAATTCCAATTATTTTCAATCACTTTAAATAATTTGGTTTACTTTCTGAATTGACTGGAATTTAAATGAAATTGACCCCAACCCCAGTATATACTGTACAAATACCTTGTACAAACAGTATATGTATTCCGTGTATATACAATGCAACAATCTCTTTGGCTGCTTTGACACCACTGTGTTTTTCAAGCTCTGTCTAGTTCACAACCTATTCGGACCTAGAACTGCAGGACTCCACACACACGGGTGCCCACAGCCCTTTAGGTGGGACAAGGCTCACAGTGTAGCAATATTATAACTGGTGCATTTTAAGGATCCATGATCTTAGAGGAGTTGTGTGTGTATAACTGATGGGGCTAGGTTTTGTGGTAAATGGGTTTAAATGATTTGTAATGGGAAGCAGAGCTACCAAAGAGCAGAGTGGAAGTTTATTGGCGATATTCAATCAAACCTAATAAGTGGATTTTAGGGAGATGTAAATTAGTTTCAATAAACTACCACAGGAATGTTTCAGCCAAAACGCATCCATGCTTGGTAAACAAACCAGTATTACAATTGAGCCTTTAGGGCAGGTTTCCCAATCCGGACACAGGACTAACAAAGACCACACACACACATTGTTGTTGCTATTTCCAGTATTACCAGTGTTTCCCGAATCTTATCATGTTAATTTCTCTGTGTGTCAGGTGTCCACCTGGTTCTTCACAAGATTCACTGTGTCAGGGATGAAAGAGAAAGTCCATCATGTAGAGACCCTCCAGCAGCTCTTCACCTGTATTCTGCCTGAACAGATAGACATCCCCCCCTTCATCCTGGAGTACGACGCACGGGTGAGGGCCTACAAACACCACTCTGTCTGTCTACTTTACTAGCCTTATTGACTTACATCTGCAGGGCTCCACGCACTCACTCTCACACACACACACACACACACACACTTGGAAGCATTCAGAATTGTAGGTACGATGCATTCGGGAAAGTATTCAGACTACTTCACTTTTTCCACATTTTGTTACGTTACAGCCTTATTCTAAAATTAATTAACATTTTGGGCCTCATCAATCTACACACAATACCCCATAATGACAAAGCGAAATTAGGTTTTTAGAAGTCTTTTAAAACACAACTTATTTATATAAGTATTCAGACACTCCATTATGAGACTCAACTTGTTTCTACAACTTAATTGGAGTCCACTTGTGGTAAGTTCAATTGATTGGACATGATTTGGAAAGGCTCACACCTGTCTATATAAGGTCCCACAGTTGATAGTGCATGTCAGAGCAAAAACCAAGCCATGAGGTCGACGGAATTGTCCATTGGCACAGATCCGGGGAAGGGTACCAAAACATTTCTGCAGCTTTGAAGGTCCCCAAGAACACAGTGGCTGCCATCATTCTTAAATGGAAAATGTTTGGAACCACCAAGACTGTAAGGTAACAAAATGTTTAATAAGTGAATGGGTCTGAATACCTTCCGAATGCACTGTATATTCCCACGTTGTATCAGATCCTAAGTGCTGCACTTGTGTGTTACGATTTAAAATGTAACTTATCTTCTTCAGACTATTTTTGTCAGGTTTAAAAGACCCAATTGTCTGCAAAAAGAAACAGCAAACCGTTTTGCAAATATTTTTGAGTAAAACCAAGACCTGTAAAGAACTACATGGTGATGGCAGTTTGGTCAATTTGTTGTAATGGGAGTGATCCATCACTGGAAATTCAACGGGAATTGTTATTTATTTGAATGTTAATTTAATTATTTATCCTGGGTTATTCCAAGGTTACTGGTCACAGAATCACAAAAATGTCATTAAATGGTTTCTCAATGTAGGTTTTAGTTTCTTAAAAAAGCAGTGAGTGTGGTTGATAAGCGATAGGAAGTTACTTTGGGCCTGATCACTAAAAATAGTCCCTGAAGAAACATGAGGTGGGAAACACGGCTCTTTGGGAATTACCATGGGGAACACTACAGTTGGTTAATTCTACTGCAGGAGTGAGAGGTAGAGCAACCAACAGTGAGACAATGAAGTACAGCACTATGACAAATGACCGAAAGGTCATGACTCTATGAGGAGGACCTCTCTCATACCTTATCTAATGCCAAAGTTTTAATGCATAAAGTGGGTTCCCCTAAAAAGCACATTGTCAGGACTGTGATGTTGTAGTAGTTTATGTTGCTTAGGGGCATTCCACTGTGTTCTATATCCTTGACCTGAGTAATATGTATGCTATCATCTGGGCTGTTTTTACAATAGCCTGTAAACTGCATGCCCTTCGATAATATATTGTACTGTGTTTAAAATGAAGCCCTTACAACGACACTAAGTAGCTTGTTTATTTTGTCTTTCTCGCTACGTGGATATTGTTGTACCCATTGTTTTCCAGGTGTTTTATTGAGACACAATAATATGTATCCATATAAGATAGATGTAAACACTTGACATTCCTGTTAGTATATTTACACAGGTCTGTGTGTTCTACTCAATTTGTCATCCAGAGTTATCAACCTTAATCAGATGGAAAGCAGAACTGAAAAGGAATGAGAGTAACACAATGGCTCTTATTTGATCTTGTGTTGACATAAGCCAGAGAGAGGGGAAACGATGCAATCATTCCTTTTTTTTTTTGTATTTTTTGGTTGTTTAATGTGTAAGCTAGAGTGCTTGATTATGCTGGTCTTTCTCTTGTCCTTGTTTTGCCTGGGTCGGTTGGGTTCGATTGTCCTTGTTTTGCCTGGGTCGGTTGGGTTCGATTGTCCTTGTTTTGCCTGGGTCTGTGTTGGCTTATACACTGCTCAAAAAAATAAAGGGAACGCTTAAACAACACAATGTAACTCCAAGTCAATCACACTTCTGTGAAATCAAACTGTCCACTTAGGAAGCAACACTGATTTACAATGAATGTCACATGCTGTTGTGCAAACGGAATAGACAACAGGTGGAAATTCTAGGCAATTAGCAAGACACCCCAATAAAGGAGTGGTTCTGCAGGTGGTGACCACAGAGCACTTCTCAGTTCCTATGCTTCCTGGCTGATGTTTTGGTCACTTTTGAATGCTGGCGGTGCTTTCACTCTAGTGGTAGCATGTGACGGAGTCTACAACCAACACAAGTGGCTCAGGTAGTGCAGCTCATAGTGCAGCTGTGGCAAAAAGGTTTGCTGTGTCTGTCAGCGTAGTGTCCAGAGCATGGAGGTGCTACCAGGAGACAGGCCAGTACATCGGGAGACGTGGAGGAGGCCGTAGGAGGGCAACAACCCAGCAGCAGGACCTCTGCCTTTGTGCAAGGAGGAGCAGGAGGAGCACTGCCAGAGCCCTGCAAAATGACCTCCAGCAGGCCACAAATGTGCATGTGTCTGCTCAAACGGTCAGAAACAGACTCCATGAGGGTGGTATGAGGGCCCGACGTCCACAGGTGGGGTTGTGCTTACAGCCCAACACCGTGCAGGACGTTTGGCATTTGCCAGAGAACACCAAGATTGGCAAATTCGCCACTGGCGCCCTGTGCTATTCACAGATGAAAGCAGGTTCACACTGAGCACATGTGACAGAGTCTGGAGACGCCGTGGAGAACGTTCTGCTGCCTGCAACATCCTCCAGCATGACCGGTTTGGCGGTGGGTCAGTCATGGTGTGAGGTCCTAAAACCCCTTGTGAGACCATATGCTGGTGCGGTTGGCACTGGGTTCCTCCTAATGCAAGACCATGCTAGACCTCATGTGGCTGGAGTGTGTCAGCAGTTCCTGCAAGAGGAAGGCATTGATGCTATGGACTGGCCCGCCCGTTCCCCAGACCTGAATCCAATTGAGCACATCTGGGACATCATGTCTTGCTCCATCCACCAACGCCACGTTGCAACACAGACTGTCCAGGAGTTGGCGGATGCTTTAGTCCAGGTCTGGGAGGAGATCCCTCAGGAGACCATCCGCCACCTCATCAGGAGCATTCCCAGGTGTTGTAGGGAGGTCATACAGGCACGTGGAGGCCACACACACTACTGAGCCTCATTTTGACTTGTTTTAAGGACATTACATCAAAGTTGGATCAGCCTGTAGTGTGGTTTTCCACTTTAATTTTGAGTGTGACTCCAAATCCAGACCTCCATGGGTTGATAAATTTGATTTCCATTGATCATTTTTGTGTGATTCTGTTGTCAGCACATTCAACAATGTAAAGAAAAAAGTATTTAATACGAATATTTCATTCATTCAGATCTAGGATGTGTTATTTTAGTGTTCCCGTTATTTTTTTGAGCAGTGTATTTGGTAGGAAATGTCTTTGAAGTGGAGGCTCCATTATGGATCTATCTGACTGTATTAGTTGAGTTGATGTTGCACTTCTTCTGGCTCTTAATGCTAACTATGGTAACTACCTCAGTCTCAACACCCTGGCCTTGACTACCTGAAATGTTGTCCACTCACTAACCTGGCCTATGAGTGCATCAGTATCTGCGTTCAACTGCAGAGCAGCTGGCATTATCCCTTCAAGTGATCCAAGCGTTGGTCCCATTTGGATTTAGCCACAAGGCTGTGGACAGAGTATTATTATTATTATTATTATTATTATTATTATTATTATTATTATTATTATTATTATTATTGTGCACCAGCCTGTTTACCACTTTCTAAGGGAGAAAAACAGGAACAGTGAGATGTCTACCGTTACAATAATGTACCAGAAAAACACTGCCATTAAATGACTTTATATCAGTGCAGGCTCCTCAGAGGAAGGGGAGGACCTAAAAATAGTGAAACATTAAAGTTATCCTTTTTAGGTAAAACTATACTGATTTATACAAAACATAAAGAACACCTGGTCTTTCCATAACATAGACTGACTAAGTGAATCCAGGTGAAAGCTATGTAAGGGATAGTCAACCAGGGGATATGCGTTCTATGGAAAACAATGAATGACGTGGAAGGTGTGTTCCAAGACATGCTAGAGTAGCATTATTTTCCAGAGAATGCATAGAGCCCCGAGTTGATTATCCCTTTTATACCATGGCTATAATTTAACACATTTGCCACTAGAAATGTGTTCAGCATCCACTGGAGTATCTAGCAAGTTTACTAGATGGCTACAGTAGTGGTAAACAAACAGACCAACTAGTTTAGCTAACCAAACCATCAGTCCTAGCTTGCCATTATGAAAATGGAATTCAACAATGCCAAAAATATTTTCAATTAGACTTTTGCTTTCAAAAGCAGCTACAATGTAGAACATGTAAGAATGAACTATAGCAATTGGATTCTACCACGCAAATATATTGTGCGTTTTATAGGGTGAATGGGTGGATCTAATCCTGAATGCTGATTTGGTTAAAACCCCATTCCAGCCAGTGTCTATTCCACAAGTTGCCACCGGTTAAATCTTTGATATTAAAATGGCCATTTACTCTTTCCCATCTGACTGCGCTGTCTCATCAAACCAGCCAGCCAATTTATAAAAAGCATCTAGATGTTATTTAACATTTCTTTTAGACTAACCTTTAGTTTTCAATAGCGGAGATTTGTATTAACTTTTTGTCTCTGACATTTGCAACATTGTTTCAACATTGAAATTCGATCTCCAGCTGTCCCATACTAATGAATGTGTCGGGACGAGACAGAGGTGTCAGAATTGTAGCGCTGCTGGGTTTTTCACGCACAACAGTTTCCTGTGTGTATCAAGAATGGTCCACTACCCAAAGGACACCCAGCCAACTTGACACAACTGTGGGAAGTATTGGAGTCAACATGGGCCAGCATCCCTGTGGAATGCTTTCGACACCTAGTGGAGTCCATGCCCTGACAAATTGTGGGTGTTCTGAGGGCAAGGGAGGGGTGGGGGGGTTATTCTCGGTGTATATTCACATTACCAAATAACTGATTAAAACACACTGTTTTGAAAAGGTTTACAGTAGCCTAAACAGCACCCTCATGGTGTAGCCGGAGGATTGCTATTTTCCTTCCAACCTTTAAGAGCTCTTGCAGTATGAACTAACGTCATGTCCATCCAATCAATCACTGATTAAAACACACTGTTTTGAAAAGGTTTACAGTAGCCTAAACAGCACCCTCATGGTGTAGCCGGAGGATTGCTATTTTCCTTCCAACATATCAGAGCTCTTGCAGTATGAACTAACGTCATGTCCATCCAATCAAAAGATCAGAGAATGAATCTAGTACTGAAAGCAAAATTTACAGCTAGCTAGCACTGCAGTGCATAAAGTGTGGTGAGTAGTTGACTGAGGGAGAAAGACAATAGTTGAACAGTTTAACAATTCAGGCGAAGCAACAGAGGGAGAGCTAGCAATATTTTGTTGTATATTTTTGTCTTCTTAGTTTACATTTCACATACTTAGCTAATGTAGCTAATTTAGCCTACTCAACAACCTGACTCGGAGAGGAATGTTTTTTTATGGTAGCTAGCTGGCTAAGGCTATCCAACACCGCAACTCTTCCAAGTCAAGGTTCGCTTTCAGTTTTATTTATTTATTGCCACCGGGGCCCGACTGTGTAACTGCTTGCTGTACACTGTACTGTGTGATTTGTACACATGTATTGGATAGTGGGTTTACTAATGTGTTAATTCCAGTTTGTTGACTTTAATGATAATATGGTGACAACGATGTAGGCTGTGTAGCAATTAACATTTATGGTATGAAGGTTTTGCTTGGAGAGGTTTTTGTGCCTGGTTACAGACAGCTGTTCTGTTGTGTACTGAAGTCCACAAGCGATGAGAGGAGGAGAGTGCATAGATGCGAGATGGAATTATACAATGAGCTGAGAGATGAATGCTGTATGTGGCTGCTATGAAAGTGAACAGTGGGTGATCAGGGGTTTATTCATTCCGCTGATTCTGTTGGAAAATGTTTCTTAAATGGAAGCAAATGAAACGAGGAGGGACCTACCTGAATTTGTCCCAAAAAACTATTGTTTTGTTTGGACTAATGATTACACACCAGATCATATAGATGCAGGCAAGAGTGTGCAAGGCGGTAGGGTAGCCTAGTGGTTAGAGCGTTGGACTAGTAACCGGAAGGTTGCAAGTTCAAACCCCCGAGCTGACAAGGTACAAATCTGTCGTTCTGCCCCTGAACAGGCATTAAACCCACTGTTCCTAGGCCGTCATTGAAAATAAGAATTTGTTCTTAACTGACTTGCCTAGTTAAATAAAGGTAAAATAAAAATGAATGACAGTTATCCAATATGCTGTAATAGAAAAAAGGCCATGCTCATAAAAAAACTAATCCTCCCTAATGTTGAACGGCACCAACCGCCACTGGAATGGTTGTTTACTCCGTAGTCATTCCTATCCAGAGACATTTAGTTGGAATGTGCCAGTTGTATATTTTTTCAGGTTTGTGTTCTACTCAAAACTCCATTTGTCACTGCAGTTATCTAACTAAATCAGAGGCAAACCAGGCCTGCAAGTGGATGAGAGAATTATACTATGGCTCTTTAATATCTTTCCTTATGCTTTCATTGCCGTTTTTGGTAACATCTTTGGATTTTGCAGTCAAAATGCTTTCGGCTGACTACTGCACACACACAGTGCTGTGTGTAACCTGATAGAAAAACGTCTAACCTCATAATGACAATACCCTGTTCTGTATGTGTTGTCCCTGTGTATTTTAGGTGAATGGGGCTTACCGCCCCGCCCACTCCTCCAGCCTATGAATGGACCAATCAGAACTCTGACTGAGATCAAAGGCCAAGGACTATTTTAGACTCACTTCATCTACAGTCACATAACTGGCTCCACTTCCTGGTTCTGACCAGCAGGAACTCTGTGGTTTAGCTCCTTTACCAGATTATAAGCCACCCAGGACCTCAGTGGGCCTAGGTGGACTTTTGAGTTGATTTTGCTCTGCCTGGGACCTCACAAGGACAGTATGATGGACGATGACACTCTCTGAGAAGCCTGGATACTAATGAACCTAGGATTGTTTTTTATTAGCAGTGCGATACAATCAGATGACAGACAGACGAATGGGTTTCTCTGTGACGGAGCCTGTGTGAACTCGCCAACCTATCCCAGGACACACTGGTGGCCTGTCTTAAAATCCTGCCTGTGTGTGTGAGAACGCGGAGAGACATCACTCATGTTTCAAATGTTTTATTTTTGCACAACTTCACCAAATGGTAGGTGGAAGGTTGTGTTCACAATCACAAGCTGCTTAATTGTGAAGTTGTTTTTAGGTGTCCCAGAACCTAGTGTCCACACTATCCCTTTCCATCTACTCTGTTTCTTATTTAACGCACACAGTTGAAATCATTTATCAAGTTTATGGAAACTAGAATGTGCCTCACATGAAACACAATGATTCCGTAAACATAATTATACTACATTCAAACCTACTGCTTTTTTCTGAATACCAAATCAACTTTGTGTTAGCCATGCAGTCAGATTCTTCATATGTATGTTAACTTGATTTCTCCTTTGTTATCTACTCTGTTTATATTGTGCTATTATTTCAATGTATACCAGCTTTGCGCTTCTGTCATTGAACGCACACGCTTTCCTGAGACATGTTAGTGAATAAAAGACTGTATTGAGAGCCACACATTGTATAGGCTATACAGTAGTTCATGGTTGACTATCAGCTGAAGTTAATCTTGTTTTAGTGGCCCATAGAGAAAGGATGTAGTCATCTGAGATTTGAGCTGCGTCTCGATACATTCTGTCTCAATACATTCTTTGCCAAGATGTAGAGTTTTTAATTTTCAGGTAAAGATGTGAAAATAAACATTGTGATTTCTGCTGTTCTTGTTGCATGTTTTTCTGTGAGGGGGGGGTGTGCTTTGGGAAATACACCCATACATTGTTTTTGTGCACTTTGATTGAACTGTTGTTGAGCCAGTTCCTTCTGATATAAAGCCAAGGGTCAGTTATGCCCCCCTTGTCTCACCCTAACCTGTCAGCACAATAACTTCTCATTAATCGCAACAAGGAACATTAAAAATACTTTGTCAAGATTTGTGTTCAGTGTAGGATTGTTGGGTCTAGTAATTCAGTTTGAGAACATGTATGAACATACTATACTTCAATATATGACTAACAGTTATTCAAGTCCATGCTGAAAAATGTGCTGAAAAATAAGTTCTATCAAACTGTGTTATGGAAAACTTCTGTGCTGGGGCCCCACAACCCTGTAAGAACGGGATAAATGGAGAGAGACGGTGACATATAAGCAGTGGCGGGATAAACAGCAGGTGTTTCACACAGAATCACTTTTTCTACCCTCTGTCTTCCACAGAAGAGAGCTGTGTCTTCCAGGAAGCTGTGACGTGGTCTCACTGATTTAAAACCTGTCCTCTCGCGTCTCACCCTGTCCTTCTACCTGTCCTTCTACCTGCCCTCTCCATAACCCTCGATCCATCCTTCACCACATCCCTCCTTTATCATGTATCTTTTTTTTATCCATTTATTAATCAAAGCCAAATTATAGCTTTGGATGGAGTCGAAGATGGAGAGAGGAAGGGAGGGATGGGATGATGAGAGAAGAGAGGGGGTAAATCCATTATCCACAGACCTCCCTCTGTGATCGAGGGATTAGTTGGCTACAATGGTGTGGTGGACACAGCGACACACACACCTGGCCATCTTTCGCTCTGCTCTCCACAGTGGAGTGGGTTAGCGAGAGGTCAGGCAGCAGGATCTACAGTGTTACACTAACAGGGATTAAGAGACAGACACGCTCTTTTAGTTTCTGATTACAGAAAGTGTGTTCTGTTTATGGCTTTCAGTTGAACTGATTTTTGCCATACTGGAGGATGAAGAAGGCTAAGGTCCGAAGCACGTCCTTTGGAGTGCTGCCCACTCCATTCTCTATGTAGCTGTTGATGACCACTGAGTAAAGGTCTTCAGACCCAATGGACGCGCTGTTATGTGGATGCAATCAGGATTGTCAATGATCACCATGTGCCTGAGTCCATTACATCTTACGATCTTTGATGTTGGATTTATACAGACTCCACTGAATAGACCAAACATGACTTCACAATGACCCCATATACACAATGTCCATATCAGTAATTACTTAGTTATCCACGCTCAGGAGAATAGCCTTTGAACAGATCACCATCAAACCACAATTATGTAGTACACAGAGTGGATGGGACCTACAAGTGACCTTGGCCTTGATTGTAAAGCATGTAGTCAAAGACTCGCCATTGCACATTTCTGTCCATGAGCGCAGCCAAGAGTTACTCCTCTGAAATATTTGCACTGTTTCATGTTGGAGACACACACAAACACTGACTAATGTTACTTTAACGACCCATTCATCAAAGATTGTCTGCTATAGAAAGAAAGAGAGCCAGAGAGAGAGGAGAAATACCCAGTACAGAATCTACCCTTTTTGAATGGAATCTCATGGAATTGGCCTCTGGGAGCAACACAGCAAATGCCTACATAATTAATTCAATCTCCTAAAATAATTAGGCAACCGTATTGGTCAAGTCAACCAGTATTTAAAGAAATGACGTATGGCTGTGAGCTTATCTTTTAAAGCAGTACCAGGTTACTTTCAGAAGAACTTTGTCGTAGAGTAAAACAGAGAACACCAGCTAGTTGGCTACTGACGTTTTAGAAGACTGTCTCCTTGTCTGACAAACAGCGCTGTAGCTCTGACACTTTCCACCGCAGGGGCAAAAGGCTGACAAAGGCAGATGCAGTGGACATGCAAAACAACTGGAAAAACAGCAGATATGTCTAGCTTAAACTGATTCATTTGGATGGGTATTTTATTATTATGTTACGGGTGTGAATATGCTCTTAAGGATGTAACACACACAGTCAGTACAGGGTAAAGGACAGAAGAATATGAGGGTTGTCACAGTACCAAGAATTAAGCCTGCGTTATCTCACATCCACCATTAGGCCTGTTCTTTATTTTAGCATCACTCCATGGCTCTGGTTGATGCTGGAGAAATATGTTTGTCTGAGGCAGAGAAAGAGAAATAACATATTTCTTATTTGCCTGGAAGAGCATCAAACGTGTTGATAGGAGCTTGTTTCAAACTCCTATCCAAGAGGTAATGGGAACAGGATGTTGGAGAATGAACAGTATGGTGGGCCACGCTCATATCCAACATCACATGCCCTCGCAGAGGGATATCGATAGACACACGCACAGTCAAAAGTTTGGACACACCTACTCATTCAAGGGTTTTTCTTTATTTTTACTATTTTCTACATTGTAGAATAATAGTGAAGACATTAAAACTATCGTAATCAATCCTCTTTCACCCCAGCTGCCAAACTAACCCTGATTCAGATGACCATCCTACCCATGATAGATTACGGAGACATAATTTATAGATCAGCAGGTAAGGGTACTCTCGAGCGGCTAGATGTTCTTTACCGTTTGGCCATCAGATTTGCCACCAATGCTCCTTATAGGACACATCACTGCACTCTATACTCCTCTGTAAACTGGTCATCTCTGTATACCTGTCACAAGACCCACTGGTTGATGCGTATTTATAAAACCCTCTTAGGCCTCACTCCCCCCTATCTGAGATATCTACTGCAGCCCTCATCCTCCACTTACAACACCCGTTCTGCCAGTCACATTCTGTTAAAGGTCCCCAAAGCGTACACATCACTGGGTAACTCGTCTTTTCAGTTCGCTGCAGCTAGCAACTGGAACGAGCTACAACAAACACTCAAACCTGACAGTTTTATCTCAATCTCTTCATTCAAAGACTCAGTCATGGATACTCTTACTGACAGTTGTGGCTGCTTTGCTTGATGTATTGTTGTCTCTACCTTGCCCTTTGTGCTGTTGTCTGTGCCCAATAATGTTTGTACCATGTTTTGTGTTGCTACCATGCTGTGTTGGCATGTGTTGTTGACTTAGCTCTGTCTTTATATGTAGTGTTGTGTTGTCTCTCTTGTCGTTATGTGTGTTTTGTCCTATTTATTTTTTATTTTTTTAAATCCCAGCCCCCGTCCCCGCAGGAGGTCTTTTGCCTTTTGGTAGACCGTCATTGTAAATAAGAATTTGTTCTTAACTGACTTGCCGAGTTAAATAAAAATAAATAAATAATATATTTTAGATTCATCGAAGTAGGCACTCTTTGCCTTGATGACAGCTTTGCACACTCTTGGCATTGTCTCAACCAGCTTCACCTGAAATGCTTTTCCAACAGTTACCACATATGCTGAGCATTTGTTACTGCTGCTTTTCCTTCACTCTGTGGTCCAATTCATCCCAAACCATCTCAATAGGGTTGAGGTCAGGTGATTGTGGAAGCCAGGTCATCTGATGCAGCACTACATCACTCTCCTTCTTGGGTCATTGTCCTGTTGAAAAACAAACGATAGCTCCACGCAAACCAGATGGGAGAGCAGAATTCTGTGGTAGCCATGCTGGTTAAGCGTGCCTTAAATTCTAAATAAATCACCAGCCAAGCACCCCCACACCTCCTCCAGGCTTCACGGTGGGAACCACACATGCGGAGATCATCTGCTCACCTACTCTGCGTCCCACAAAGACATGGCGGTTGGAACCAAAAATCTCAAATTTGGACTCATCAGACCAAAATACAGATTTCCACCGGTCTAATGTCCATTGCTCGTGTTTCTTGGAACAAGCCAGTCTTCTTATTGTTGGTGTCCTTTTAGTAGTGGGTTATTTGCAGCAATTCGACCATGAAGGTCTGATTCTGAACAGTTGATGTTGAGATGTTTCTGTTGCATTTATTTGGGCTGCAATCTGAGGTGCAGTTAATTTGCCAATTTGTAAGGCTGGTAACTTTAATGAACATATCCTCTGCAGCAGAGGTAACTCTGGGTCTTCCTTTCCTGTGGCGGTCCTCATGAGAGCCAGTTTCATCATAGTGCTTCATGGTTTTTGCGACTGCACTTGATGAAACTTGACATTTTCCGTATTGACTGACCTTCATGTCTTAACGTAATGATGGACTGATGTTTCTCGTTGCTTATTTGAGCTGTTATTGCCATTATATGGCCGTATTTTGGAAAAATACCATCTTCTGTATATCCCCCCTACCTTGTCACAACACAACAGATTGGCTCAAACTCATTAAGAAGGAAAGAAATTCCACAAATTAACTTTTAGGTGACTACCTCATGAAGCTGGTTGAGAGAATGCCAAGAGTGTGCAAAGCTGTCATCAAGGCAAAGTGTGGCTACTTTGAAGAATCTCAAATATATTTGGATTTGTTTAACACTTTTTTGGTTACTACATGATTCCATGTGTTATTTCATCATTTATTCTACAATGTAGGAAATAGTAAAAATAAAGAAAAACC
This sequence comes from Oncorhynchus mykiss, assembly GCF_013265735.2. Lineage (NCBI taxonomy): Eukaryota > Metazoa > Chordata > Actinopteri > Salmoniformes > Salmonidae > Oncorhynchus > Oncorhynchus mykiss. The sequence continues at coordinate 65,818,011 of NC_048567.1, forward strand.
CTTGAGTGAGTAGGTGTGTCAAACTTTTGACTGGTACTGTATGTAAAAGTAATTGTTAGGAATACACAGATCATATGCATTTTCTATACTCACTTACACTGAGTACACAAACTAATAGGAACACTTGCTCTTTCCATGACATAGACTTACCAGTTGAATCCAAGTGAAAGCTATGATCCCTTATTGATGTGACTTGTTAAATACACTTCAATCAGTGTAGATGAAAGGGAGGAGACAGGTTAAAGAAGGATTTTTAAGACATTTTATACATGCATGTGTGCCTAAATGTAAGTGCCTATGAACAGTTTACGGTACTGTAGTAGGTGTCAGGCGCACCTGTTTGAGTGTGTCAAGAACTGCAACTCTGCTGGGTTTTTCACTCTCAACAGTTTCCCGTGTGTATCAAGAATGGTCCACCACCCAAAGGACATCCAGCCAACTTGACACAACTGTGAGAATCATTGGAGTCAACATGGGCTAGCATCCCTGTGGAACGCTTTCAACACCTTGTGGAGTCCATGCCCCAATGAATTGAGGCTGTTCTGAGTGCAAAAGGGGGTAAAACTCACTATTAAGAAGGTGTTACTAATGTTTTGTACACTCTGTGTATATATGGAAGAGTGGGTGGGGCTAAGTGAGGAGGTCATATGGTGAAATAAGAATAGGAGTGCTTCTGAGAAATTACTCCACCGGAAACATGCAGAGGTCATGCAATCTGCTCTCTTTTTTCTCTCTCTTTCTCACTTGCTCTCTCTGTTTCGACCACAGTGGCATCTGTCTTCTGTGACCTCCCTCCACCTGTTTCTCAGGACCTTGAGTAGGTCTCCTCTTATAAATGGCACTCCTTGCTTCAGGGCTGTTGTTGCTGTGGGGAAATGGGTGATGTTTGCGCAGCTTGTCCATTTCCTGAACGGGAGGGACAGTTTGCTCAAGCTGCTAGAGTTCTCAGAAGTTAGTGACACAGGACACGACAGACCTGCGGAGTCAGGAGGATGCTTTAGGGTGTTGCACAGTCACTCTGACTCAGGACTCATTAAGATAAAAGGGGTAACACTTTTATTCTTCGCCCTTTCACACACTAGATCAGTGTTTTACGCTGCTCCATGCAGAGCAGAATTACATTGCCCCAAGGACTACTTTTGTAGCAGAGGCTGTGTTAACCTGAATCTATTCCCCCTTTTCTGAGCTTGTCCTGACTTTGAGCCCACTACGTAGACAGGCCAGGAGTGGTATTTGCATCAAGCACAACAAACACACAATCCGTCATGTCATCGCCCCCTATAAAACAGATGTGATCGGTGCTAACTGGATTTGTATCTGAGGTCTCTGGGCCATAGGTAACTAATTAGCTCTGTGGCTGATTAAAGTTGATGTTACTCACACTGTATACACCCAATTAATACTCAGACAATTTGATCAAAGATGATAAAGCAGAGAAGGGAGAGATACTGTAGCTTTTAGGATAAATTACATTGTGTGTGTACATGCTTGTGTGTATGAGAGAATGTCTATAGCAGAGGACACTCAGGTTCATTGTGGGCCTGTCCCAATGGGGTCTCTATCACCCCCTTCCTCACTCTCTAAGCATTCTGCTGCTGCTGCCTTTTCATTGTCTCTCACTGCATATTTCTATCTGCAGTATTCCAGAAATCATGCATTGTTTGGCCTGGCCATACACTGGCCTGTTTATTTTTTGTGTGTTTCTGATGGCGATTGTCCATTGGGCTGCCCAGGGACCTGGGAGGGACACATTGTGTGCCTGAATGTCCACCCTCCCCCTCCAATCCCCTGGCAACCTCTCACCTCTCTCTACGTGGCCACTGACGCACACAGGAAACGAGAGATTTAACACCTAGTCGAGGAAGCCTTTAGAGCACGACAGGCATGCTTTTATACTGACACCGCCACAGAGTAAAGCGTGCTTTAGAATTCAGAGATAATTTAGTAGAGGCTATTTAAAGATATTACAGATTGAGCCAGTCCACCACAGGGCTTTCAAGACTATTTGTTCAGGTTTAGATAGCACAGCAGGGATGTCACAATGCCGTCAGCATGTTGATAGGTATTCATCATATGCAAGTGGAGTCTGGTTTACACTTGAACGACTCTACTTATGGGAGATGGTTATTTGATCAATTCACTAGTCAGAGAGGAAGAATTTGATTTATACAGCATGACAGTGCCTCGGTTTACGGCGATGAGATGGAAAAAGTGGTTCAGATGTTGTGCAGGGGACACAGCTGCGTCACTTAGGTTACACCATGAGTAATTCCCAGCAGATAAATCATATTTTTCTGAATGGCAGCGCAGTGTGATTCAGTGTCTATTCAGTGTCTACGCTTGAAGTTTCCAGCGAGAGTGGAAAATGAGTGGTCTGTGTGAACAGCATTACATACAGATGGATAGTTTGAACAAACACTTTAGCCCATCCAACTCCAACCTCACAAAAAGATAGTGTGATTGATCAGGTTCACACTTAAGGATATGAAAGCACTAGAATACCATTGCAGCTGAAACAAGAGATTTTCTGACCTGCTTTCTCTGTTGAGTGAATACCGAGGTCTAGTTAGCCCCTAAGTAGGCCCAGATGAATACCGAGGTCTAGTTAGCCCCTAAGTAGGCCCAGATGAATACCGAGGTCTAGTTAGCCCCTAAGTAGGCCCAGATGAATACCGAGGTCTAGTTAGCCCCTAAGTAGGCCCAGATGAATACCGAGGTCTAGTTAGCCCCTAAGTAGGCCCAGATCAATACCGAGGTCTAGTTAGCCCCTAAGTAGGCCCAGATGAATACTGAGGTCTAGTTAGCCCCTAAGTAGGCCCAGATGAATACCGAGGTCTAGTTAGCCCCTAAGTAGGCCCAGATGAATACCGAGGTCTAGTTAGCCCCTAAGTAGGCCCAGATGAATACCGAGGTCTAGTTAGCCCCTAAGTAGGCCCAGATGCTTTGAAGTAATCGAATACAGCATGTTGGGAAAACAAATGTTCCACCCATTTGAAAATATTGACCCCATCAACTTTTCTAAACAAAGTTGGGAATAAGGCCTAAGCCTGTATGTAGTTTGCAACCATTTCCTTATTGTGGTCAGGACAGATTTTTTTAGTCATAAGGGCAGGGAGCATGCAGGAGTAATGCAGCAAGTGTAAACAAAGCTAAGGTGACTGTCAGTGAAAGTAGTGGGAGGCAATAATAATTAAGCTACTTGGTCAACCTCAAGCTTTAGTCCTATAATGATAATATAAAAGGATGCATTCAAATTGATTTAGTACATGTTGAGAACAACTAATCTTGGCTATTGCCTTCGTGCACACTACAAAGCCAAAGGCACACACACAATGTCCCCATTGATATTAACAGTGCAAATGTTAAAACCTTTGCATTGTGTGCTTTTAAAATGGTAAGAATGAACAGAACAATAGTAACACCATTACACTAGGACAACAGATGTGGGGTTCAAACTTTATTTTTATTTTTCCCCTCTTCAAACATTTGATCCAAAAAGGAAAACTAGTGAGGTAAAAGTGCTGAGAAATGAATATGATAATCAACGTCCTCACCATTGCAGTCAGTCAAAGCCGACAGAGAATGCAAGACCTCACACAGCAAGAATTTCATATTTCACTTAAACCACATCCACGTATAAACAACGCATCGGCAGCAAATTCCAAAACTCAATGCAAAAATTGTGAAGTGAGTCAAAGGCCTCAGTCTTGTTCCAAAAAAGTTAAGACTTGCTCTTTGGAAAAGGACACAAACCATAACACAATCAGGCAGGGTAAGGGACAGGTAGTGAAAGATAGACTTTACACCCATTCAATATCAGTAGGTCTTCAGCCCTGGTTGTGTAGCGCTAATGGGCTGCTGGTTCTGGCTCAAAGCTTAATTGATAAATCACTTTGCATGGCGGTAAACATATCTGGGAATGACGGAGCGTCTCTCCATTAGAGATTGAGTCTCACCTGAATAAAGCGAGACAAGGGGACTTTCCACCTGAATGATGAAGTTAAATCAATTAAGCAATGCCATGAAAAAAAACAAAACAGAACCAAGGTTGAAGACCACCTGCTCCAAATGCCACAAGCTTTTAAAAATGGTCTCAGCACAGAGAGAAAGACACAGATCTTCTCTAATATACACCAGAGGGAGTCATACCAAATATAGGAATCTGGTGGCCAAGATGGGGGCACAATACAAAACAGGTTCAGAATGTTCACCCCCCCACCCCCCAAAAAGTAAAGAAACAGCCCTTCAACACATTTTACCTCCCTGAGAACCAGCTCACCTCCCACATTCAGATTCCTTCAGAGCGTAAGTTCAGGTACACGCTCCACTAGCTGGGTTGAGTAAGTCAAGGCCTCTAAAGTGCTTCCATAGAGTGGGGTGTGCAAGTCATTTGACCTCAGTTATCATGCATCCAAAGTATTGCTTTGGATAAATGAAGGGGGAAAAAATGCGTACAGCGTGACAAAGAAACACTGGAATGACTAGACAGCTAAGTTACAGCTGTTTTGGGGTTGGGTTTAGGAAAAATAAACTTCACATAAAAAATAAAAAGGCTATATCCGTAATTCAATGCCATAAACGACAATTTATACCCAATGCAAATGACAAACCTTTTTACCCACCCACCCAAAAAAAGCACAAAATAAAACTGAGCCAATTCCCTCTTCTACCCCTCTCCCAACCTCCCAAAAACAAATCCTGCCAAAATTTGAAGGCACTTCAGTTGCTGGTTCAGGCTTTGGCCTACACTGAATGTGCCCCCACACTGAATGTGCCCACATGGTGGCTAAATCTAAGCTAAGGCTAACCCAGGTTAAAAGCAGTGTCTACGTTTTGGGCTGCTGAGCCAGCTCAACGTGCCCTGAGCCAGGGGTATGATCAGCTCTAGAGAAGACCATGCTGGCTGACCACCCCCCAAAAATCACCACCACCCCCCCCCCCCCATGCCTGTGAACAGGGCAGAACCACATCCTACCCCTTTTCTGGATGCACACATTAGGTTTGCAGAAGTTATTCCCTGGGTTTGGTTGGACAGAAACACTTAGAACAGTTGGCTTACTGGACTGGAAATTAAAATGGAGGTCAGTCAAAAGGGAGATGGTAGGGGGCAATTTCTAAATGGGGTTTCAAGTTTGAAAGGGGACTGGGATGCCCGTCATAGATCGGAGTACAACTTCTGCCATATAAATCAAAAAGCGTGAGGTCTAAATTGAGAACGGAATTCCAGACATTTACATTTTGTTGAATGTGCTAGGCAAGCAGCCATGTTCCCCTGTCCTCCCATGACCAGAAAACGGTTCACACCTGCCCCCAGCAAACCCTTAAAGGGTGGTGGAGAGTGGAGCGGAAAGTGAGTAAGCCCTCACACATGTAAAGGGGCAGTGACACACAACCCTCTTCCTTACCCTCCCACAATAATTATAAACTGCTGTTAAAGCTATTGGGTAGCCTGCACCAGACTGGGATCCCATTTCAGCCATTGCGAAGCCCGCAAGGGGCTCCAGACCCTGCCAAGTGGGGCTCCTTTCAAGGAACGGGACAGTAGTTCCATGCCTCTCAGATTAGATTCCAGGAAGAGAGGAAGGCCCTGTCCTGCCCTCTGAATGAGCCTACAGTATAGAACCCACCAGGTGGACCATGAACACTGACAATTTGGAAGTTTAAAATAAAATATTAACTCCACACAACATACATTAGCCCAGATCAGTGGGCAAATAAAGGCCCAACAGTCACTGTATGGGGGTGCTTGTCAATACTCATTCATGGCATCCTCCCCTAGTCTCCTTTCAAGCATTAACACAAACAGGCAAAAGGTTTGGATAGGCTTTCTACAGTTCTATTTGACCTGTTGCATGGAGGAGAGGACACAAGGAGAGGAAGCCACTTTACACCCTACATAGTATACACTCAAATCCAGTCTTGACTGAATAAAGTTCTTTAAAAAAAAGAAAAGAAAAAAGAAAGGGCTGAACAGATTTAGGAGGCTGTCACCAACATTCACAGTGGAAAATACAATTACAAAGTCTACACGGCACAGGCACTCTGGCCGCTAGAGAACACTGCTGTGCTAGTAATATGACTTTCCCAATTTACACCTTTGATTTAAAACTAAATGAGCAGTTCCTTGGCCTCCCTTTTACCTTGGATGCCTTCTAAAGGAAATGAAGATGAAGTCATCTCACTAATAGAAAATCCCCACACTGATGAGCAAACCACTACTGCGCATCAGGAAGCTAAACACCCATGCCAGCTCAGGAATCATTTCACATTTTTTTTATGCTCGTTTTTAGTCACTACACAATTAACATTCTGCACCCCCAGTCTTTTCAAATTTCTTAAATACACAACCCAAACACACAATCCCCCCCCCCCCCCCCCCCCCTTTCTATTAAGATGGACCAAATATACTTATCAGGGGAAGACAGACAGTAAGGCACCAAAGACAATTCATTATTGAATCAGAACTTAATTCGAAACTCAGATTAGGGAGAGAAAAAAAAAAAAAGGGGAACAAAAACATTGCAATACGAAAAAAAGGCTAAATAACATGAATCCAAACACTTAAATATCACTTTGGATCAATTTATCTTGACGCCTCTGCAGATAAGTAATGAGAAAGGAGAAGGGAGTCAAAAAAACAAACAAAACCACTTGTCCATTTAAATAGATCCTTTATGACCAGAGGGAAATCCCAGTTATGGCCCAATTTGTGTTTATGGGGAGCCTATTTATCTCTTTTTTTTTTTTTTTTCCCCCCTCAAAGCAGCCGTCTTCTCTTGTGTGCGTGTGTCTTTCAGTTACATGGCAGCCATGTTGGAATGTTCTGGTTACAAGAGGCCACGTAGTAGTTGCTAAAGTTGTGGTCTCGGACGTAGGGCGCCGGCTGGTAGTAGCAAGTGACGCTAGAGGCGTCGGGAATGGCGTTCTGCTCAGCCAGCACCCTGAAGGCTGTCAGTGAGATGAGGTTGAGGGTCTGCCGCCTCTCGTGGCCCATGAGACACACCGTGCTCTCGTTGACCACACGCCGCAGGATCATGAGGTAGTCATACTTGCTCTTCTCCTCGCCCACAAAGTGACTCTGCAGGTAGGCCTCCAGCTTGCGCTGCTGCTCACCAATGTCGGGGAAGTCGATGAAGAAGCGGGAGCACATGTAGCGCTCCAGGCCCTTGAACTCCTCCTCCGAGGTGGGCCGGAAGTCCCTTACCAGCAGGTTGCAGTACTTGAGCAGGCCCCCACCCCGGATCTCCTCTGGCCGCTTGGTGGCAATCAGCTTGTTCATGAGGTGATCCAGAGACGCGCCAAAGTCCCCGTACACGCTCTCGCCCACCACGGTGGGGTGGAAGTGGCGAGACATGGGGTTCCCCGGCGAAAAGTCATAATAGGTGAGCAGTGAGTCCAACACGATCTGGAATGAGTCCACACTGAACTCAAACTGCCGGCGGATAGAGTCCACAAATTTGAGCTCCACATTGCGTCCGTTGTTGTTGGAGAGGGAGATGAGGCTCCAGCGGTCCTGCTCAGTATACACCTTGACTAGCTTCTGAACATAGGCCTCCTTCAGAGTCATGGGGGTGATCTTCTCCTTGTTCACCCCCTCAGGGAGGAAGTCCAGCAGGGTGCCTAGCACCACGTCTTTGACCAGCTGGAACCCTGACTCCTGGGGCAGGTCGACCCTGAAAATGACATCCAGGTCCTTGTAGCTCCAGCCAATGTCCTGCACCAGCACGTGGCTGGCTGTAGAGCCATTCAGACGGACGTCTTTCACTTTAATCCCCCTTAGCTGCAGCCTGGTGCGCACCATCTGCACAATGTCCTTCAGCCGCACCTCCAGAGTGGGGAAGTTCCCTCGGCCATGGACAGGCACCACCTCTGTCAGGACCTCATTAAGACGGCTCACCTGGTCCCAGCTCAGCACGCTGTGGGACACACTCTCACTAGTGCTCATAGTGGACTCTGCCTTGTTAGCCATCTTCTAAGTGTATTTAAATTAACTAGGACAGAAAAGGTGAAGAAAAGGCACAATTAGTTTGAAATACAAAAAAAATTGCAGTAGTTTCTGAACCCACGGAACATGTATTTGTCTAGGATGAGATGCCAAAACAGAATGCACTGGAATTCCTGCCTTTGTGAGATGACTTGGGCATGATATATCACTGATGTAGGCTAGCTATAATAGACATAATTACGGTTACGTCAAAGCATGATAGCCATTAATGACACACTTGATTACAAATAGCAGTATTGAAATGCAGAATGACCACGAGATATGTTAAAAAATAATAATTGGGCAACTCACGTTACTCCCTGAACTTCTAGAAGTCAGACAACATGCTTTCATTCGAGAACTAGCTAGCTAAGTAAGCAGAGGAAAATGAAAAAGTTGCTCCTGAGAGCAATATTTTGGATGTCGCGAACATCGTGCTCAAATTTTCAATAATAAAACAATGAAATACTTCGTTAAATGTTAAGACTAAACGTAACAATGTACATTTCATTTCGGGGGTGGTGGGATTATTTCTAATACATCTGCGAAGTATTTACATTTGGGGAAAGAATGAATCCATGAATAACAGCAACAATTGTGCATTACAAATTGACTGCCTAGTTAATTTTACAACACGCGCCGGTGTAGTTGAATCTGAAAACCGACAGAGATACTATACCTGGCAGACATGTAACTAACAGTAAAAGTATCTAGTAAAATCACTTCAAGCAACAGCAAACTGTTAAAAAAGATAGGCAAGATAGGCAGCTACAGCCTGTAAAATGTATAAACTAAATATGTAATAAGTTAACTGCTCGCGAGTCTAAAATGTATATCTCACAAACAGGCACGTCAAACAGTTTGGTTTGCAAGGATATAACGTTAGATGACCAAGGATTTAGCTAGCAAAAGGGAGCACACAAACACTGAATTAGCTAATATGAAAAATATACATACGGTTATAAATATCTTCAAGGCATTCAAATTGCACAAGAATAAGATGTTAACTGAGCATTCATGCGGACACTTCAATTAATCCCCTCGTGTGTCAAACAAAATGTTCAGCTCTTGTAGCTACGCATTAACTAAAGAAACGCCTTCTTATAAACGGAAGATCAATTGGCTGAACAGCCCTCGACAATGTCGTACTACAATGTACCTTATCTAGTCACAGAAACATAGCTAGCTTCAGATGAATCAATACAAATTAGAATACAAAATATTTACCAATAATCGTGCTTCAAATACCACAGCATTGGCAGCCTTGGATTTTTTCAACAACTAACTAGCTAGGCTTCCTATTTGATGATATTAATACGCTGAGCGAAGCCCTTGATTGGTCAGGGAGGTTTTTGTGTTGCCAGGTTACCAGTAGCGTCTTTTACGTTCATTCGATATCTTGGTTGAACAACTTTACACTTTGATTTACCAAATTTAACAGACATTTATTGCTACATTTGCTGCACTCCACTCTCCTGAACAAAACTAAGTTCTTCCTTTTTGAACTGTTATGTTATTTAAGGAAATGGTTAGCAATTTTTGAAAACCATCAAACCTGGTTGCTTTAGTAGTCTAGCTATTTGAAAAGTAGTCTGTTTTTTTTTAAGTGGAAAATCTCCATGGAAAGGAAAAAAGCCCTGGAAATAAATTAAGCATTGATTTAGCATTGAATTAAGCATCCAGCCATTAATATCATGCAGACACTTCCTTTATCCATGTATAGATGATCAAATGCACTTTAGATATTCAGCTACAATACATGTCGTGCATGAAACATCAAGTTAATTTTAGAGTCATTTTAAGAACATTTTCTACAACAACAAAAAACAATGGATGTGCTGGCATCTGTATACTTAGCCTAGCTTTATGCATGTGTATACACTTTATTTCTTCAGCTACTTAATTTCGATTCTTGTTACACATGATGAGTTATGTAGGTTAATGCCCTTTGCAAAATGGACATGTCCCATGACTATTAAGTGACTATTAGAACGTAGTGGTAAAGGTGTGACATTAATGGGCTTTCAAAGATTGCTTGTAGCCTACTGTATAATCTACAGGTATAATGCTATAGGTCACCTATTTTTTATTTAACCTTTATTTAACTTTTATTTAACTAGGCAAGTCTGTTAAGAACAAATTCTTATTACAATGACGGCCTCCTCCGGCCAAACCCTAACCCGGACGACGCTGGGCCAATTGTGCGCTGACCGATAGGACTCCCAATCACAGCTGGTTGTAATACAGCCTGGAATCAAACCAGGGTTTGTAGTGATGCCTCTAGCACTGAGATGCAGTGCCTTAGACTGCTGCGCCACTTCGGGAGCATTGAAACACATGCAGATACTGTATCTTTCACAAATCAAACAGACTATTTCATAACTGAGATAAACTAAAAAAATCTGGACAATATACAGTGCCTTGCGAAAGTATTCGGCCCCCTTGAACTTTGCGACCTTTTGCCACATTTCAGGCTTCAAACATAAAGATATAAAACTGTATTTTTTTGTGAAGAATCAACAACAAGTGGGACACAATCATGAAGTGGAACGACATTTATTGGATATTTCAAACTTTTTTAACAAATCAAAAACTGAAAAATTGGGCCTGCAAAATTATTCAGCCCCTTTACTTTCAGTGCAGCAAACTCTCTCCAGAAGTTCAGTGAGGATCTCTGAATGATCCAATGTTGACCTAAATGACTAATGATGATAAATACAATCCACCTGTGTGTAATCAAGTGTCCGTATAAATGCACCTGCACTGTGATAGTCTCAGAGGTCCGTTAAAAGAGCAGAGAGCATCATGAAGAACAAGGAACACACCAGGCAGGTCCGAGATACTGTTGTGAAGAAGTTTAAAGCCGGATTTGGATACAAAAAGATTTCCCAAGCTTTAAACATCCCAAGGAGCACTGTGCAAGCGATAATATTGAAATGGAAGGAGTATCAGACCACTGCAAATCTACCAAGACCTGGCCGTCCCTCTAAACTTTCAGCTCATACAAGGAGAAGACTGATCAGAGATGCAGCCAAGAGGCCCATGATCACTCTGGATGAACTGCAGAGATCTACAGCTGAGGTGGGAGACTCTGTCCATAGGACAGCAATCAGTCGTATATTGCACAAATCTGGCCTTTATGGAAGAGTGGCAAGAAGAAAGCCATTTCTTAAAGATATCCATAAAAAGTGTCGTTTAAAGTTTGCCACAAGCCACCTGGGAGACACACCAAACATGTGGAAGAAGGTGCTCTGGTCAGATGAAACCAAAATTGAACTTTTTGGCAACAATGCAAAACGTTATGTTTGGCGTAAAAGCAACACCCTGAACACACCATCCCCACTGTCAAACATGGTGGTGGCAGCATCATGGTTTGGGCCTGCTTTTCTTCAGCAGGGACAGGGAAGATGGTTAAAATTGATGGGAAGATGGATGGAGCCAAATACAGGACCATTCTGGAAGAAAACCTGATGGAGTCTGCAAAAGACCTGAGACTGGGACGGAGATTTGTCTTCCAACAAGACAATGATCCAAAACAGAAAGCAAAATCTACAATGGAATGGTTCAAAAATAAACATATCCAGGTGTTAGAATGGCCAAATCAAAGTCCAGACCTGAATCCAGTCGAGAATCTGTGGAAAGAACTGAAAACTGCTGTTCACAAATGCTCTCCATCCAACCTCACTGAGCTCGAGCTGTTTTGCAAGGAGGAATGGGAAAAAATGTCAGTCTCTCGATGTGCAAAACTGATAGAGACATACCCCAAGCAACTTACAGCTGTAATCGCAGCAAAGGGTGGCGCTACAAAGTATTAACTTAAGGGGGCTGAATAATTTTGCACGCCCAATTTTTCAGTTTTTCATTTGTTAAAAAAGTTTGAAATATCCCATAAATGTCGTTCCACTTCATGATTGTGTCCCACTTGTTGTTGATTCTTCACAAAAAAATACAGTTTTATATCTTTATGTTTGAAGCCTGAAATGTGGCAAAAGGTCGCAAAGTTCAAGGGGGCGAATAGTTTCGCAAGGCACTGTATGTATTTTGAACACAGCATATATCTTTTTTTTTCATGGAAGAGTTGGATTTGTGAATAAAGGGCAGACTCAACTTTAAGCCACAAAGAATAGCCTGTTGTGTTTTGCAGTAAAGTGACCTCAAGCTGCAGCTAGATAAATTTGACCACGAAAAACCATCTGGGTCAGATGGTTTAGACCCTTTTTTCTTTAAGGTTGCCGCCCCTATCATAGCCAAGCCTATCTCAGATTTGTTTCAACCTGTCTCTCCTCTCTGGGGAGGTTCCCATTGCTTGGAAGGCAGCCACAGTTCGTCCTTTATTTAATGGGGGAGATCAAGCTGATCCTAACTGTTTTAGGCCTATTTCTATTTTGCTCTGTATATCAAAGTATTGGAAAAACTTTCAAAAAACAACTGACTGGCTTTCTTGATGTCTGTAGCATTCTCTCTGGGATGCAATCTAGTTTCCGCACAGGTTATGGATGTGTCACTGCATTCTTAAAGGTCCTAAATGATATCACCATTGCCCTTGGTTCTAAGCAATGTTGTGCTGTAATTTTTATTGACTTGGCCAAGCTTTTGATACAGTAGACCATTCCTTTCTTGTGGGCCGGCTAAGGAGTATTGGTGTCTCTGAGGGGTCTTTGGCCTGGTTTGCTAAATCAAATATAATCAGCTACAGCACATTTTGAGGATCTGGGGACCCATGCCAAATCTTTTCAGTACCCTGAGGGGGAAAAGGTGTTGTCGTGCCCTCTTCATGACTGCCCAGATGTGTTTAGACCATGAAAGATCGTTGATGATGTGGACACCAAGGAACTTGGAACGCCCAGTTGGTGTTAATGGGGGCCTGTTCTGCCAGCCTTTTCCTGTAGTCCACGATCAGATCCTTTGTCTTGCTCACGTCGAGGGAAGGGAAAGGTTATTGTCCTTGCACCACACTGCCAGTTCTCTGACCTCCTCCCTATAGGCTGTCTCGTCGTTGTCGGTGATCAGGCCTACCACTGTTGTGTCGTCAGCAAACTTAATGATGGTGTTGGAGTTGTGTTTGGCCACACAGTCGTGTGTGAACAGGGAGTACAGCAGGGGACAAAGTACACACCCCTGATGGGCCCTAGTGTTGAGGATCAGCGTGGCAGATGTGTTGTTGCCTACCCTTACCACCTGGGGGTGGCCTGTCAGAAAGTTCAATATCCAGTTGCAGAGGGAGGTGTTTAGTCCCAGGTTCCTCAGCTTAGTGATGAGCTTCGTGGGCACTATGGTGTTGAATGCTGAGCTGTAGTTAATGAACAGCATTCTCACATAGGTCTTCCTTTTGTCCAGGTGGGAAAGGGCAGTGTGGAGTGTGATTGAGATTGCGTCATCTGTGGATCTGTTGGGGTGATATGAAAATTGTAGTAGGTCTAGGGTATCCGGGAGGATGCTGTTGATGTGAGCCTTTCAAAGCACTTCATGGCTACCCACTTGAGTGCTACGGGGCAGTAATCATTTAGGCAGGTTACCATCGCTTCCTTGGGCACAGGGACTATGGTGGTCTGCTTGAAACATGTAGGTATTACAGACCCTGACCAGGAGAGGTTGAAGACACTGAGGTGAAGACACTTGCCAGTTGGTCCCGCATGCTTTGAGTACACGTCCTGGTATTCATCTGCCCCTGCCGCTTTGTGAATGTTGACCTGTTTAAAGATCTTGCTCACATCGGCTACTGAGAGCGTTATCACACAGTCATCCAGAACAGCTTGTGCTCTCGTGCATGCTTCAGTGTTGCTTGCCTCGACGAGAGCATAAAAGGAATTTAGCTCGTCTGGTAGGCTTGTGTCATTGGGCAGCTCGCGTCTGGGTTTCCCTTTGTAGTCCGTAATAGTTTTCAAGCCCTGCCATATCCGACGAGCGTCAGAACCGGTGTAGTAGGATTCAATCTTAATCCTGTATTGACGCTTTGCTTGTTTGTTGGTTCGTCTGAGGGAATAGCGGGATTTATTATAGGTATCCGGATTATTGTCCATCTCCTTGAAAGCGGGAGCTCTAGCCTTTAACTCAATGCGGATGTTGCCTGTAATCCATGGCTTCTGGTTGGGAGATGTACATACGGTCACTGTGGGGACGACGTCATCAATGCACTTATTGATGATGCACTTATTGATGAAGCCGATGACTGAGGTGATATACTCCTCAATGCCATTGGATGAATCCCAGAACATATTCCAGTCTGTGCTAGCAAAACAGTCCTGTAGCGTAGCATCCGCTTCATCTGACCACTTCCGCATTGAGCGAATCACTGGTACTTCCTGCTTTAGTTTTTGCTTGTAAGCAAGAATCAGGAGGATATAATTATTGTCAGATTTGCCAACTGGAGGGCGAGGGAGGGCTTTGTATGTGTCTCTGTGTGTGGAGTAAAGGTGGTCTAGAGATTTTTTTCTTCTGGTTGCACATTGAACATGCTGGTAAAAAATGTGATAAAACTGATTTAAGTTTGCCTGCATTAAAGTCCCCGGCCTCTAGGAGCGCCTCTTCCGGGTGAACATTTTCTTGTTTGCTTATGGCCTTATAGAGTTGGTTGAGTGCGGTCTTAGTGCCAGCATCAGTCTGTGGAGGTAAATAGACGGCTATGAATAATATACAGTGGGGCAAAAAAGTATTTAGTCAGCCACCAATTGTGCAAGTTCTCCCACTTAAAAAGATGAGAGTGGCCTGTAATTTTCATCATAGGTACACTTCAACTATGACAGACAAAATGAGAGAAAGAAAATCCAGAAAATCACATTGTAGGATTTTTAATGAATTTATTTGCAAATTATGGTGGAAAATAAGTATTTGGTCAATAACAAAAGTTTATCTCAGTACTTTGTTATATACCCTCTGTTGGCAATGACAGAGGTCAAACATTTTCTGTAATTCTTCACAAGGTTTTCCCACACTGTTGCTGATATTTTGGCCCATTCCTCCATGCAGATCTCCTCTAGAGCAGTGATGTTTTGGGGCTGTTGCTGGGCAACACGGACTTTCAACTTCCTCCAAAGATTTTCTATGGGGTTGAGATCTGGAGACTGGCTAGGCCACTCCAGGACTTTGTAATGCTTCTTACGAAGCAACTCCTTCATTGCCCGGGCGGTGTGTTTGGGATCATTGTCATGCTGAAAGACCCTGCCACGTTTCATCTTCAATGCCTTTGCTGATTGAAGGAGGTTTTCACTCAAAATCTCATGATACATGGCCCCATTCATTCTTTCCTTTACACGGATCAGTCGTCCTGGGCCCTTTGCAGAAAAACAGCCCCAAAGCATGATGTTTCCACCCCCATGCTTCACATGGGGGTGGAAGTGTACCTATGTCATAGTTGAAGTGTACCTATGATGAAAATTACAGGCCTCTCTCATCTTTTTAAGTGGGAGAACTTGCACAATTGGTGGCTGACTAAATACTTTTTTGCTCCACTGTAGATGTGAACTCTCTTGGTAGATGGTGTGGTCTACAGCTTATCATATGGTACTCTACCTCAGGTGAACAATACCTCGAGACTTCTTTAATATTATACATCGCGCACCAGCTGTTATTGACAAAAAGACACACACCCCCACCCCTCGTCTTACCAGATGTACATTCTCTGTTCTGCTGGTGCATTGAATATCCATACAGCTCTACATTATCCGTGTCATCGTTCAGTCATGACTCGGTGAAACATAAGATATTACAGTTCTTAATGTCCAGTTGGTAGGATAATCATAATCGTAGGTCATCAATTTTATTTTCCAATGATTGCATGTTGCAAGTAGATTTGATGGCAGTGGGAGTTTAATTGCTCGCCTAAGGATTCTCAAAAGGCAACCTGATCTGCGTCCTCTTTTCCTCCGTATTTTCTTCACGCAAATGACGGGTATCTGGGCCTGTTCCCGGGAGAGCAGTATATCTTTCTTGTCGGACTCGTTAAAGGAAAAAGCTTATTCCAGTTTGTGGTAAGTAATCACAATTCTGATGTCCAGAAGTTATTTTTGGTGATAAGAGATGGTAGCAGCAACATTATGTACAAAATAAGTACAAAAATAAGTTAGAAACAATGAAAAAAAACTACCTCTCTCAAAGAGTGCAGTGCATAAAGTCATAACATCTGTCTCATTCACTGCCTGTCACCAAGGGTGTACCCAAAGGCTCAATCCTAGGCCCCACGCTCTTCTCAATTTACATCAACAACATAGCTCAGGCAGTAGGAAGCTCTCTCATCCATTTAAATGCAGATGATACAGTCTTATACTCAGCTGGCCCCTCCACAGATTTTGTGTTAAACGCTCTACAACAAAGCTTTCTTTGTGTCCAACAAGCTTTCTCTTCCCTTATTCTTGTTCTGAACACCTCCAAAACGAAGGTCATGTGGTTTGGTAAGAACAATACCCCTCTCCTCACAGGTGTGATTACTACCTCTAGGGTTTAGAGCTTGAGGTAGTCACCTCATTCAAGTACTTGGGAGTATGGCTTGACGGCACACTGTCCTTCTCTCAACACATATAAAAGCTGCGAGCTAAAGTTAAATCTAGGCTTAGTTTTCTCTATCGTAATTGCTCCTCTTTCACCCCAGCTGCCAAACAAATCCTGATTCAGATGACCATCCTACCCATGCTAGATTATGGAGACGTAATTTATAGATCGGCAGGCAAGAGTGCTTTCGAGAGGCTTGATGTTCTTTACCATTCGGAGATCAGATATGCCACTAATGCTCCTTATAGGACACATCACTGCACTATATACTCCTCTGTAAACTGGTCATCTCTGTATACCCGTCACAAGACCCACTGGTTGATGCTTATTGATCAAACCCTCTTAGGCCTCATTCCCCTCTATCTGAGATATCTTAGGCCTCATTCCCCCCTATCTGAGATATCTAATGCACCCGTCATCTTTCACATACAACACCTATTCTACCAGTCACATTCTGTCCCCAAAGCACACACATCCTTTGGTGGCTTGTCTTTTCAGTTCGCTGCAGCTAGCGACTGGATCGAACACTCAAACTGGACAGTTTTATCTTAATCTCTTCATTCCAAGACTCAATCATGGACACTCTTACTGACAGTTGTGGCTGCTTTGTGTGATGTATTGTTGTCTCTACCTTCTTGCCCTTTGTGCTGTTGTCTGTGCCCAATAATGTTTGTACCCTGTTTTGTGCTGCTACCATGTTGTGTTGCTACTGTCACACTCGCTATCCTCAAACTCCCTGTCATAAATCAACCAAGGCGCAGCGTGCATGTAGTTCCACATCTTTTAATAAAAGTTAAACCGAAATAACCAGCAAAGACGTGACGCAACCGAGGTGTACACAAACACACACAGAAAATAATAATTACCCACAAAACACAGGTGGGAAAAGGTTACCTAAGTATAGTTCTCAATCAGAGACAACGATTGACAGCTGCCTCTGATTGAGAACCATACCAGGCCAAACACATAGAAACAGAAAACATAGAATGCCCACCCCAACTCACGCCCTGACCAAACCAAAATAGAGACATAAAAAAGGAACTAAGGTCAGGATGTGACAGCTACCATGTTGTTGTCATGTTGTGGTGCTACCATGCTGTGTTGTCATGTGTTGCTGCCATGCTGCTGTTGTTGTTTTAGGTCTCTCTTCATGTAGCGTTGTGTTGTCTATCTTGTCGTGATGTGTGTTTTGTCCTATATTTTTATTTAATTTATTATAAAAATGTAATTACATGTTTAAAAATCCAAGCCTTTTGGTAGGCCGTCATTGTAAATAAGAATTTGTTCTTAACTGACTTTCGTAGTTAAATAAAGGTTAAATAATTGTTTTATAAAAAATGAAAAAAAGCTATCGGCCCTTCTGGGTCAATAAAAAGACCTCTGAGAATAGCTGGAGCCTGCTTCAGGGGAGGTTCCAACTTAATAAACTCTTCTCATGATGCACTTTCCATATAACTTCTCATGTTGATATATCGTGATGTGTAACAGGGGGAAGGGAAATTCTAATCTGTCTGACACAATAGAGGAGTGACTCACGACAGAGCAGAACAAAAGAAAGCTATTACACACAATCAAAGACAGTCAGATGTGGCACAGCAGCTGAACAAGAAAATGCAAGAAAAAAAAGACAGATTTACTTGATCATTTCACTTCCCTTTTTGGAGTTAGCTCCAACCTCTGCCACCATAACCATTCTTCTCCTGGCAACCAACCTAGTAGATACTCTGATAGAAGTGTCACTAGTTTTAGTTCCAGTTTCAGTTGAACTAGCAGGGTTCTATGTTCATCGACTACAGCTCAGCATTTAACACCATAGTACCCTCCAAACTCGTCATTAAGCTCGAGACCCTGGGTCTCGACCCCGCCCTGTGCAACTGGGTACCTGGACTTCCTGACGGGGCGCCCCCCAGGTGGTGAGGGTAGGTAACAACATTTCCACCCCGCTGATCCTCAACACTGGGGCCCCACAAGGGTGCGTTCTCAGCCCTCTCCTGTACTCCCTGTTCACCCATGACTGCGTGGCCATGCACGCCTCCAACTCAATCATCAAGTTTGCAGATGACACTACAGTGGTAAGCTTGATTACCAACAACGACGAGACGGTCTACAGGGAGGAGATGAGGGTCCTCAGAGTGTGGTGTCAGGAAAATAACCTCACACTCAATGTCAACAAAAACAAAAGAGATGATTGTGGACTTCAGGAAACAGCAGAGGGAGCACCCCCCTATACACATCAATGGGACAGTAGTGGAGAAGGTGGAAAGTTTTAAGATCCTCGGTGTACACATCACGGACAAACTGAAATGGTCCAACCACACATACAGCGTGGTGAAGAAGGTGCAGCAGCGCCTCTTCAACCTCAGGAGGCTGAAGAAATTTGGCTTGTCACCAAAAACACTCACAAACTTTTACAGATGCACAATCGAGAGCATCCTGCTGGGCTGTATCACCGCTTGGTACGGCAATTGCGCCGCCCACAAAGGTAAGGCTCTCCAGAGGGTAGTGAGGTCTGCACAACGCATCACCGGGGAAAAACTATCTGCCCTTCAGGACACCTACACCACCCGATGTCACAGGAAGGCCAAAAAGATCATCAAGGACAACAACCACCCGAGCCACTGCCTGTTCACCCCGCTATCATCCAGAAGGCGAGGTCAGTACAGGTGCATCAAAGCAGGGACCGAGAGACTGAAAAACAGCTTCTATCTCAAGGCCATCAGACTGTTAAACAGCCTTCACTAACATTGAGTGGCTGCTGCCAACATACTGACTCATCTCTAGCCACTTTAATAATGACAAATTTGATGTAATAAATGTATCACTAGTCACTTTAAACAATGACACTTTATATGATGTTTACATACCCTACAATACTCATCTCATATGTATATACTGTACTCTATATCATCTATTGCATCTTGCCTATGCCGTTCGGCCATCACTCATTCATATATTTTTCTGTACATATTCTTATTAATTCCTTTACACTTAAGGTAGTTGTTATGAAATTGTTAGGTTAGATTACTTGTTAGATATTACTGCATGGTCGGAACTAGAAGCACAAGCATTTCGCTACACTTGCATTAACATCTACTAACCATGTGTATGTGACAAATAAAATTTGATTTGATTTGATTTTTTATATGACCCCAAATAACCTGTGCAATGGGCTGACCAGGTATGGCAGGTCATTTAATGTTCCTCATGTTCTGTGTGGGAGGGATGCACTAATGTCTACGGTATGACTACAGTACATTTCAATAACGCAAGGGATACACAGCCACAGACACTCCGAAAAACGTGGCAACACAAAGTAACTAATAACATATGCTACTGTCTCTTCCTCTGTTTTCCTCTCGTCTTCTTTCCCTTTGATTTCAATTGTTACCCACAATGAAAATGTATTCTACTCTCCAGTAGGCTTACATCCACACATTTTTCTGTGAAGGTGCTGGCAATGCTCAGTGGTTTCTTAAAGTGGAGTGTGCATTTTCACTTTGTGTAGGAGCTTGAGGGTGAGGTAAATAAGTGTGTGTGTTGTTCACCACAGCTTAAGGAGGTTTGTGTCGCCTTTCTCTCTGGAGTTTCACAGCAATTTTGCACCTGGTTCTTTCGCTCTCTCTTGGGACTACACACATGCACACGCACACACACACGTCCTCTAGTGACTCATAAGTGGCAGAATTGCGTTTAAACTGACTCTCCAGCCTCTTCTAGCGTCGCATCAACTGTGGAAATACAATGCCTCACTGTATATGCCGGTAAGAGGGGGAGAAGTGAGAAGACCAATCAGTCATTAATGTACCTCCACTCATTTTGTCCTGATTTAGCCTATATATATATATAAAATCAGATGTTAGACATATTTACTCTTTAACCATGATCATTATGGGAAAAAAACTCAATAAATCAGGCTAACAAAAAAAGCCTTCCTTTTAACCACTTCAGTCACTCATAGGTTGACCTTTCTTTGGCCTCAGTAGAACAGGAACAATGCATTTGTGTGGAGTGTGTGGGTGGGCAAGCGTGGCAGGAGTGTGTGTGTAGCAGGATGATTGTGTGTGTAGTCTAAGTGTATTTATGGCATGAGGAGTGTGTGTAGCAGTGTGTAGTGAGAGGATTGTGTGCATTGCAGGACGTGGGTATGTGTGTGGGGCAGGAATAAGTGTACTGTATGTGTGTGTTGTGCAGAGGTTTGCTGTTGATCAAGTAGAGCTCACTGTGTGGAGAGGTAGAAACACTGCCAGGCGCTGCTATTGGGCCCTGTGCCAAGTGGATGTGACTCACTGTCCATGCCACGGATGGGTAGTTAGGGGCCATTAACAGATTACAGTTTTTTCCAACTGCTTACACAAGTTTTCAAAACTGTCTCCTTTTTTTCAAAACTCTACACACAATTCCCAAAACTGCACACACAAAATGCAAAATGCCTCACATCTTCTTCAAACTGTAACACTGCATTCAAAATGCCATAAACACATGTCAGAATGAAGCTTTTGCATCAAATGGCAAACATTGCTTTCATAATACTACATTTTTGGATATTCCATGTAAACACTGTTGTTCAAAATCTAAAGCTCTTTGGTCTTTCATAGGCTTATATCTACATTTCAATACAATGTTCTACAGTGAAAGTAATCTGCTGAGAGGGGTAACAAGTACACTGTAAACACCAATGCAATGTTCTACAGTGAAAGTAATCTGCTGAGAGGGGTAACAAGTACACTGTAAACACCAATGCAATGTAGAAACAGAAAATATTTATTAGGCCAAACATTACTGTTGTATACAGTAGCATACAACAAAACCATAAACATATGTAAACCAAAAGTATATTCTTTAGAATACAGTAAAGAACACAATTTTGTGTGTGGGGTCCCAAGGGGGCAGTACAGGAATTGGTAGGGGGCAGTCACCAGTGCTAAGCTACGCTTCATCTCCTATCCAGCCTGAGTCTGGCCACGATACTTTGTCCACATCACAAGATACGTTTTCTCTTGCCAAACATCGGGGAAAGTATCTCCTAGCATGGCGTATCCAACCTTGGTCAGAGGCAACCTCTATGTCCCCACATGCGTCCACCATTGCCTGGAGAAGCGTCATGCGGGCATAGGGTTGGCGATCATACACTTTCCAGCGCCAGGCTGAGAAGAATTCCTCTATGGGATTTAGAAAAGGTGAATATGGGGGTAAGTACAAAACTACAAATTGTGGATGGGTGGCAAACTGTGGATGGGTAGCAAACCAGAACAGCCCGGTGAAAACTAACATTGTCCCATAAAACCACAAATCTAGCAGGCTCCTGATCTGGATCAGGGACAAGCATTGTGTAAATTGCATCCAGAAAAGTGAGCATACTGTTGTACAGACCCAGTGTGGCATTGTGATGGTGAATAAGTGTAGCATTTTGATTGGTTGTGTTTGGAAAAGGAAAGCAAGTCACTTCCTGTTAGATTTTTGTGTTTTAGGTAGAGAATTGTGTGTAGTGTTTTGAAAAAAGTGTTTCATGCAATTCACAACTGAGTCAAAGGCTGAGAAATAGCTTATGGTTTTGGATATTTGGTGTGTAGTTTAGCACTTTGAGTGAGAGGTTTAAAAAATCGTGTGACATGAAAAGATTTTGTGTGTAAGCAGTTGGAAAAAACTGTAAACACACATACATACACTCACTTACACACATGGACAGACATGCACAGCAGCCATTCAATTCGCACACACACTCTTTTGCACAGTAAACACACTCATTACTACTGTGAGAATCAAACCAGTAGGTACACACACACACACACACACACACACACACACACACACACACACACACACACACACACACACACACACACACACACACAATTAATACCTTAAACACTCCAGTATGTTTGCTGAAGTCCATGCAAATCTCGTCTCACTCCACAGCGTGTGTAAGGATCTGGGTGTAGCTGGCGAAGAGGAGTCAGGCGCAGGACAGCAGAGATGAGTAACAAAAGGAACTTTACTCAAAAATTCAAAATACATGAAGTAACACCAAGCCCACAAACATCAGACCGAACTTACAATAAACAAACACGCACAAAAAACATGGGGAAAACAGAGGGTTAAATAAGGAACCTGTAATTGGGGAATTGAAACCAGGTGTGTAAAACAAAGACAAAACAAATGGAAAATGAAAAGTGGATCGGCGATGGCTAGAAGGCCGGTGACGTCGACCGCTGAACGCCGCTCGAACAAGGAGAGGGACCGACTTCGGCGGAAGTCGTGACAGCGTGACTCATGCAGTGTTATATTGATAACCCAGCACTTCCTCTTACATCATCAGCAGCCCCCAGGGCTTATTGATTTTCAGTAGCATGTAAACAATGAAATATAAAACATCTTCAGGAAGCCGCCTGTAGAGGATTCTACCACAGACACACAGGCGTGAAGCAGGGAGCCACTTCCTCAGGACTTCAATCTGCATAATGGAGAAAGCCCTGGGCTACGTTACAGACTTAAAGAAGTGCCTGGTGGTTAGGGGGCTAAGGATTCAGAATGGGTCTAAGTTGGAGAGGGCAGGACATTTTCTAATGGAACATATAGAACAGTGTGATCCCTCTGTGACATTCCACACTGACTAGGTCAGAGACAACATGTTCATCAAATCTAAATAAAATTGTATTGGTCACAAACACATGGTTAGCAGATGTTAATGCGAATGTAGTGAAATGCTTGTGCTTCTGACAATTGCACAACAACTACCTAATAGACACAAATCTAAATAAAGTAATGGAGTAAGAATATGGACATATAAATATATGGATGAGTGATGACCGAGCAGCATAGGCAAGATGCAATATATGGTATAGAATACAGTACATACATATGAGATAAGTAATGCAAGACACAGTTGAAGTCGGAAGTTAACATACACCTATGTTGGACTCATTAAAACTAGTTTTTCAAACACTCCACAAATTTCTTGTTAATCAACTATAGTTTTGGCAAGTCAGTTAAGACATATATTTTGTGCATATACAATTTTTCCAACAATTGTTTACAGACAGATTATTTCACTTATAATTCACTGTATCACAATTCCAGTGGGTCAGAAGTTTACATACACTAAGCTGACTCTGCCTTTAAACAGCTTGGAAAATTCCAGAAAATGATGTCATGGCCTTAGGAGCTTCTGATAGGCTAATTGACAAAATTTGAGTCAATTGGAGGTGTACCTGTCGATGTATTTCAAGCCTACCTTCAAACTCAGTGCCTCTTTGCTTGACATCATGGGAACATCAAAGAAATCAGCCAAAAACTCCACAAGTCTGGTTCATCCTTGGGAGTAATTTCCAAACGCCTCCTAGAGATGAACGTACTTTGGTGCGAAAAGTACCAGAACAACAGCAAAGGACATTGTATTGTGAAGATGCTGCAGGAAACAGGTACAAAAGTATCTACGAGTCCCATATCGACACAACCCGAAAGGCCGCTCAGCAAGGAAGAAGCCACTGCTCCAAAACCACCATAAAAAAGCCACACTACGGTTTGCAACTGCACATGGGGCCAAAGATCGTATTTTTTTGAGAAATGTCCTCTGGTCTGATGAAACAAAAATAGAACTGTTTGGCCACAATGACCATCGTTATGTTTTGAGGAAAAATGGGGAGGCTTGCAAGCCAAAGAACACCATCCCAACCATCCCAGCACGGGGGTGGCAGCATCATGTTGTGGGGGTGCTTTGTTGTAGGAGGGACTGGTGCACTTTCCAAAATAGATGGCATCATGAGGGAGGGAAATTATGTGGATATATTGAAGCAACATCTCAAGACATCCGTCAGGAAGTTAAAGCTTGGTTGCAAATGGGTCTTCCAAATGAATAATGACCCCAAGCATACTTCCAAAGTTGTAGCAAAATGGCTTAAGGACAACAAAGTCAAGGTATTGGAGTGACCATCACAAAGCCCTGACCTCAATGCTATAAAAAAATTGTGGGCAGAACTGAAAAAGCGTGTGCGAGCACAGAGGCCTACAAACCTGATTCAGTTACACCAGCTCTGTCAGGAGGAATGGGCCAACATTCACCCAACTTATTGTGGGAAGCTTGTGGAAGGTTACCCAAAACGTTTGACCCAAGTTAAACAATTTAAATGCAATGCTACCAAATACTAATTGAGTGTATGTAAACTTCTGATCCACTGGGAATGTGATGAAATAAATAAAAGCTGAAATAAACAATACTCTCTACTATTATTCTCACATTTCACATTCTTAAAATAAAGTGGTGATCCTAACTGACCTAAGACAGGGAATTTTTTACTGGGATTAAATGTCAGGAATTGTGAAAAACTGAGTTTAAATGAGTATGTAAACTTCCGACTGTATGTAAACATTATTAAAGTGACTAGTGATCCATTTATTAAAGTGGCCAATGATTTAGAGTCTGTATGTAGGCAGCAGCCTTTTTGTGTCAGTGATGGCTGTTTAACAGTCTGATGGCCTTGAGATAGAAGCTGTTGTTCAGTCTCTCTGTCCCAGCTTTGATGTACCTGTACTGACCTTGCCTTCTGGATGGTAGCGGGGGGAACAGGTAGTGGCCCGGCTGGTTGTTGTCCTTGATAATTTTTTGGGCCTTCCTGTGACATCCGATGCTGTAGGTGTCCTGGAGGGCAGGTAGTTTGCCCTCGGTGATGCGTTGTGCAGACCGCACTACCCTCTGGAGAGCCTTGCGGTTGTGGGCAGTTCAGTTGCCATACCAGGTGGTGAAACAGCCCGGCAGGATGCTCTCAATTTTGCATCTGTAAAGGTTTGTGAGGGTTTTTGGTGACAAGCCAAATTTCTTCAGCCTCCTGAGGTTGAGCCTTCTTCACCACACTGTCTGTGTGGGTGGACCATTTCAGTTTGTCCGTGATGTGTACGCCGAGGAATTTAAAACTCCCTCTGCTGTTTCCTATGTCCACAATCATCTCCTTTGTTTTGTTGATGTTGAGTGAGAGGTTGTTTGCAAATCAATTTATTACATTTTTGACATGCGTTTTTCTGGCTTTTTGTTGTTGTTATTCTGTCTCTCACTGCTCAAATAAACCTACCATTAAAATTATAGACTGATAATTTCTTTGTCAGTGGGCAAACGTACAAAATCAGCAGGGGATCAAATACTTTTTTCCCTCACTGTACACGGCTGTGATAATAACTGACGAGAATTCTCTTGGGAGATATGGTCGGCATTTGATTGTAAGGAATTCTAGGTCAGGTGAACAAAAGAAATTGAGTTCCTGGATGTTTTATGATTACACCATGAGTCCGTAATCATGAAGCATACACCCCGGCCCTTCTTCTTCCCAGAGAGATGTTTATTTCTGTCTGCATGATGCATAAAGAATCAGGCCCGTTGTATTGCCTTCTGACTGCTATTGGCCCTTTCCTTGCTCAGCAATTGTTTAATAGAGCACAGCTGAAAATAAATGTAGCTGTCACTCTCCATGAAGACAGAGCCATGTTAAGAAAGTGCAGAGGCTGAGGTTACAGAGCCATGAGGTAATCCAGGGGTAAACATACTTACATTGCTGTGAAACAGCTTTGGCTCTAATTGCGGCGCTGAGCTGAGTGTAGGCAACAAGGCTTCCCCTTGAACTGAACTTAATGGGGTGTTGAATGAAAGTGAGAGGGCTGAGGTAAAAGAGGTGCATTGGCCTGTTCTGCAGGCCGTCATTGTAAATAAGAACTTGTTCTTAACTGACTTAAAAATAGATAAATAAAATATGAGATGGCTGAGTTGAAGAGGTGCATTGGTCTGTTGTGAGGGGACTGAGCTGAAAGAGGTGCATTGGCCTGTTGTGATGGGCTGAGCTGAAAGAGGTGCATTCGTTTGGGTGAGAATGTTGTCTTTCATTGGAATGATCCTCTTGTTGTCACTAGTGTCAAAAGTCACCTTGTCTAACTTGAGCCTCAATGCAAATTCTTCTGCAATGACAGCGA
Organism: Oncorhynchus mykiss; assembly: GCF_013265735.2. Taxonomy (NCBI): domain Eukaryota; kingdom Metazoa; phylum Chordata; class Actinopteri; order Salmoniformes; family Salmonidae; genus Oncorhynchus; species Oncorhynchus mykiss. The sequence goes on from NC_048567.1 coordinate 65,844,430, forward strand.
TTTTCAATCCCCCTTGCACTGGGAGGCACCCATGTAAATATTTTGAAGTAATCTTTCTGATCAATGAGGTCAACAAAATTAGTATTTCTAGCAAAACCACGGTTTTAACTGAACTTAAATTAAGCTGCAACCCAAAGGGATCAGTCCCCAGTTCCGACCATTCATTTGGGAGAGCAGAGGTTGACACTTTCTAAATGATAATCACAGAGGAATATCGGTCCCATAAACTGTCGCCTTATGTGGGCATTTTGCCATCTTTATGGGGACGCGGCCTGTGTGTTACCAAACCTGTTGCATTATTAACTCGAATTCACCGTCACTTTTTCCAGTAACCTCACTCCAAGCTGTCTGAGAGAGAGAAAGGGGTCAGTTTTTCCAGTAACCTCACTCCAAGCTGTCCGAGAGAGAGAAAGGGGTCAGTTTTTCCAGTAACCTCACTCCAAGCTGTCCGAGAGAGAGAAAGGGATCAGTTTTTCCAGTAACCTCACTCCAAGCTGTCTGAGAGAGAGAGAGAGAGAGAGAGAGAGAGAGAGAGAGAGAGAGAGAGAGAGAGACAGAGAGAGAGAAAGGCGTCAGTTTTTCCTCATGATTATGTCTCCATCTTTCCCTTTCTTTCTCCCTGAACCTATTTTATTTGTTTATTTTTTCCAAATGTTAATAGTTTATTTGAACCTTTATTTAATTAGGCAAGTCAGTTAAGAACAAATTCTTATTTACAATGACGGCCTACCCAGCCAACCTTGACGATGCTGGGCCAACTGTGCGCCGCCTGATGGGACTCCCAATCACGGCCGGATGTGATGCAGCCTGGATTCGAACCAGGGACTGCAGTGACGCCTCTTGCACTGAGATGCAGTGCCTTAGACTTCTGCGCCTATACCCTTTGACTATCTCTCCCTCTCTTTTCTTCCCTCTTATCCCTGCTCTCTCTCCCTCCTGCTCTCATTCCCTCACCAATTTGTTGACCCCCCCCTCTCTTAACATACAGAGCCCATTGTAGGAGACTGATGCCAGATAAAACATTAGGATGACTAATAACATAAACACAGCAGGAACCACATGCCCAATCCATCAGGGAGGATGTCTCCCAAATATCTCCCACACTCACTACAGTTTTTGTCAATTGTGAACATTTTTGGGGAGCTGTATTGAAACATATCTGTAGCAGAACAGCAATGATCAAATACATTTACAGAACTTCTGATAATTTTCTTTCCATAGTGCCCGACTTGCATATCTTAGACCACGTTTTACAAAACTTTAAATGCAAATGTAATCAGTGACTGCAAAATTGGAACACATTGTTTTCATCAGAAGAGAAATGTGTGCAATTGTGTTCACTGTTTCCATCAATCACCCCACCAATCACCCCATCAGTGTCATACCATGTACAATACTATATATGGAAAGATCTAGGCAATGGAGACAAATTGTTATGATTTTTGACGATATTGCGGACATGCAGAGATGGAAGATGGGTTACTCCTCAGTCATCAGACATGTGACCTTCCATCATAGAGCTTTGCTTTGGTGTGGATTGAGGCCTATGCATGTACAGTCATATCAGTTGTGTTCCTCCATTGAATTCACCTTTCCTTTTTTCTATTGTGGATTGTTTTTCTGTGCACTAATGGAAAGTCTAATAAAATATGAGTAAACCAGCCTTCGTATTGATTACATGGAATTGGATTGTGATGATATCGATGAAGGAATCCTGCACACAATGTCAACAGTTATTTAATATAACAAAAGAAATATACAAAAATATCTGATTTGATGTGTATGACATTTTTTTTGGTAGAATATGCATAAAGGGAGAGTAATTGCCCATAATTCTGCATCTTTGGATAGTTGTACTTCCATTTGATCATCATCTTACCTCAACTAACCTGCACACTGACTCGGTACCGGTGCCCCCTGTATATAGCCTCGTTATTCTTATTGTGTTACTTTTTATTATTACTTTTTATTTTAGTCTACTTGGTAAATATTTTCTTAACTCTTCTTGAACTGCACTGTTGGTTAAGGGCTTGTAAGTCAGCAATTCACGGTAAAGTCTACACTTGTTGTATTCGGCGCATGTGACAATTAATGTTTGATTTGATTTGAAAGAAAATCTATTGATCTCCTGGGATTTTTAAAAGACAGACGCACTTTGTTTTTTCTACTTGGACTCAAGTGATAATATGATTGCGTTAATCTTTTTGCAGGCAGTCATGTTCTTTTGATGAATCTATTTGCAATATTTGCAGAAAGTCTAGTATAGTTTTGATGAATGTATTTATGGGTCATTCCACAAAAAAAGAGTGCCTTTTGCATCCCTTTTATATTTTAAGTAGAAATTGTGCACCAATATGTTAAAAGCAAGTTAAATTCAATTAAGTTAACTTTGATATGAACCACATGGAACATTTTATAAATATGAATAAAGACTTGCAAAAGAGCCAACATTTTGCATTTTGACATGCCCCTTTGCTCACCATCATTGTAAAGCCCTAGTTATTTTCTTGCTTTGACAAAGTAATTATTCAAAGTTATTATTTTAAATCACATTAAATGTATTTTCCTTATTTTCAGGTCAATCCTGTTACATGAACTGAAATGTAGCTTTAATATGGTGAAAATATTCCTTTTAAAAAAAAACAATTTTCAAGAAACATTGATCATCTGAGAGTCAAATCATTGTGTAAATGTAGGTAGGAGCTGGTTCTACTCTTTTTGTCAATATTCTGGTGTTTTGTGGTGGAAAACTGAGTGGCTCCATCAATCTGCACACCACCAAGGTGACTCTTTGTTGACAGTGTTGGGGGATGGGTAATGTATTGATGCTCCGTGTGCCAAATCAACACAAATTTGTTTCTATTTGTCTTTGTTACCTATTTTTTATATTTATGAGTCTTATTTTTGTATATATTTATATAGTTTCAAATGTAATGATTATTTATTGCCCAAAGAGAAGAGAGCCATACAAGCTTGAACCGCCACTGTCCAGGAGTCTTGATGATCTTCCAGGTGCTTCCTGGTGCTTTTTGGAAAACTTCAGCCAACTTTTTGGACCAGATGGGTCCCATTATGTCTGTCGAAAACCAAAAGTTGCATTCCAGAGTAAGAGCCTCATACCAGCGGTCAAGCATGGTGGTGGTAGTGTGATGGTTAAAATGAGGTGAAATAAAACATTTGTTTTGACTAAGTTACACTACCTAAAATGTATTAATTTCATGGAACGACCCGTATGTTTTGAAAATAAATGTATTGTTTTGTAAAAGGCCAGTGAGTTGTGTCTTGTGGACTCCAAAAAAATGCTTGTCCGTGATTGAGAAAAACTGTAATACACTAAATATGTTTCAGCCCACATGTTAGGGGTGGAAGACATGACTAGGCATTCATAATATTAATTGTATACACATCTATACAGTATTGGTGCAGCAGAAGAACAAATCCTTACTGAACATTTGATATCCTAAATGGCCCTTGCAAACCAGAGCCAAGAACGGGTATTGACAAATCAGCTTGGTAATTGTCCATCATATAGCACTATACTATGTTTTAATTCAGTGGTATTGCAACAAAGAGAGTAGCACAATGCTCCCTCCTCTGACCAAGCTGGGGCATTGCATAGAGTGAAACAGGTGATAGTCAATGTGATCTTTAAAAATATGAACAAGTCTTTCTCGATGTGGAGGAAATATATTTGGGAGATTTTGCAACTACCGGCACTTTTGGCATTTCTTAGTTTCTTGAAAAAAACGTAACAGAAATACTTTATTAACAGAAACTGGTATTGGCTGTGACTATTTTATTTGACAATACATGGATTTAACCACATTTTGTGGTTGTAAAAAAAATCCCATTTTCGGGATTTAACTGCCAGGCCATAAGGTTTACTTGGTTAATATGATCAGCTATCATAGATAAACTTCAACCACATAATGAGATCTATTCTTTAAAATAGAAGAAAATCTAGATCTAGTTATAGGTGATGACAAATAATATTATCTTGGAATATTCAAAGTGACTTTTCTTGAAGGTGGAGATATATCATACACTCTCCATGTCATATCCTCTCCACTGCCACTTCCCAGTTCTTGTGTGACTTGATGTGAAAAAACAGAAAAAATACTAGAATTTATAATTTTGTTCAGAGTGATGGTAATGATGCAATACTGTGAGGCAGTATTTTGTGTAAAAAAAGGAATAAATGACTTGTTATGCCCATTAAATGTTTATACAATTTCCATTTCCTTTTTCTAAACAGGTGCACTAGATATTTTCAAATGATCAACATATTTTAAAGTGTAATAAACATTGCGAAACAGAGAAATCCAGACACTGCATTAGAAATTAAACAAAGAAACAAAATTGCAAGCTGAAAAAATAGGTTAAGGTTATTTTAGTGTGTTCTTTATACAGCGCATTCAGAAATTATTCAGACCCCTTGACTTTTTCAATGTTTCAGCCTGATTCTAAATGGATTAAATAGATCTACACACAATACCCCATAATGACAAAGCAAAATCAGGTTTTTATGAATGTTTGCACATTTATTACAAATAAAAACTGGAAATAACACATTTACATAATATTCAGACCCTTTACTCAGTACCTTGTTGAAGCACCTTGAGTCTTCTTGGGTATGATGCTACAAGCTTGGCACACCTGTATTTTGGGAGTTTGTCCCATTGTTTTCTGCTGATCCTCTCAAGCTCTGTTAGGTTGGATGGGGAGCGTTGCTGCACAGCTATTTTCAGGTCTCTCCAAAGATGTTCGATCGTGTTCAAGTCCGGGCTCTGGCTGGGCCAATCAAGGACATTCAAATACTTTTTCCGAAGCCACTCCTGCGTTGTGTTGGCTGTGTGCTTAGGGTTTTTGTCCCATTGGAAGGTGAACCTTCACCCCAGTCTGAGGTTCTGAGCGCTCTGGAGCAGGTTTTCATCAAGGATCTCTCTGTACTTTGCTCCATTCATCTTTCCCTCGATCCTGACTAGTCTCCCAGTCCCTGCCACTGAAAAAGATCCCCACAACATGATGCTGCAAACACCATGCTTCACCGTAGGGATGGTGCCAGGTTTCCTCCAGACGTGATGCTTGGAATTCAGGCCAAAGAGTTCAATCTTGGTTTCATCAGACCAGAGAATCTTGTTTCTCATGGTCTGAGTCCTTTAGGTGCCTTTTTGCAAACTCCAAGCGGGCTGCCATGTGCCTTTTACTGAGGAATGGCTTCCGCCTGGCCACTCTACAATAAAGGCCTGATTGGTGAAGTGCTGCAGAGATGTCCTGGAAGGTTCTCCAATCTCCACAGAGGAACTCTAGAGCTCTGTCAGAGTGACCATCGGGTTCTTGGTCACCTCCCTGACCAAGGCCCTTCTCCCCCGATTGCTCAGTTTGGTTGGGCGGCCAGCTCTAGGAAGAGTCTTGGTGGTTCCAAACGTCTTCCATTTAAGAATGATGGAGGCCATTGTGTTCTTGGGGACCTTCAATGCTGCAGGAATTTTTTGGTACCCTTCCCCAGATCTGTGCCTCGACACAATCCTGTCTTGGAGCTCTAAATCAAATCAACTTTTATTGGTCACATACACATGGTTAGCAGATGTTAATATATGTGTAGCAAAATGCTTGTGCTTCTAGTTCCAACAACATGTAATCTAACAATTCCACAACTACCTAATACACACAAATCTGAGGAATGGAATAAGAATATATACATATAAATATATGGATGAGCAATGACCGAGCGGCATAGGCAAGATGCAATAGATGGTATAAAATACAGTATATACATATGAGTTGAGTAATGCAGGATATGTAAACATTATTAAAGTGGCCTCATTAAAGTGACTAGTGATCCATTTATTAAAGTGGCCAATGATTTCAAGTCTGTATGTAGGCAGCAGCCTCTCTATGTTAGTGATGGCTGTTTAACAGTCAGATGGCCTTGAGATTTAAAAATAGCTTCTGTCTCTCGGTCCCAGCTTTGATGAACCTGTGCTGACCTCGCCTTCTGGATGGTAGCGGGGTGAACTGGCACTGGCTCGACTGGTTGTTTTCTTTGATGATCTTTTTCACTTTCCTGTGACATCGGGTGCTGTAGGTGTCCTGAAGAGCAGGTAGTTTGCCCCCATTGATGCATTGTGCAGACCGCACCACCTTCTGGGCGGTGCAGTTGTCATACCAGGTGGTGATGCAGCACAAAGGATGCTCTCAATTGTGTATCTGTAAAAGTTTGTGAGGGTTTTAGGTGACCAGACAATTCCTTCGACCTCATGGCTTGGTTTTTGCTCTGACATGCACTGTCAACTGTGGGAACGTATTGTCGTAGCTGAATCAGAATTAGTTAGGTAACAAAGATAAATAAGATGTTTTATTTACTTTCATTATATGCTTATGTGAGATACTTGTCATTAGAATGTCTTTTTTTGGACTATACTGTCGGCAGTTGCATTTTTCCTTTCTTCTCTAGGAAAAAGTCACTTGGGGCCCAGAGAGGGGAGAGGTCAGGCTTGTCTTTTACATGTCTGGTAATATGCAGAATATCAGAAAGGAAGAGGTCAGAATGGAACTTTATCTTCATATGTGAATGTATCTGTTAAACCATGTGAAGGGATGATTAAGGGGGAAGCAATTATCTCTTGGCTCCACAATGTCTGTGTACAAGTCACTCCCCTCAGTGAGCTTGTCCAGGGGTGGGGTGTATTTGAGATGGGAGTATCGAAAGTTGACAATCGATATATGCCATTGGATGAGGAAATGTTTAGGTACTATGAAGTACCAAGAATGAGATTAGAACCTCATTTTAGAGGTCAAACTGAACGATAATTTATAGCTAATGCTATCTGGCTATGGGATACTCCTCTCTCAAGTAAAAGGCCCTTTGTGAAGTTCCTGAGATCTGTGGTTCGTCATGTGAGTTGAGAGGGGTGTATCTTGGCTATAAAATATACTATAATTATTTTGTAAGCACTCAGAATTCATTTATAGACACTGAATTGATCTGAGAGTCAAAGGGCTATGGTGAAGCTCATATAATTAAAGACAAAGTTGAAATATAACTCTGACTTGTGTGTGGTTTGTAAACTCTCCTCATTTAGTAATACAGGTAATTACCATGACATTATACAGACAGGTGTGCGCCTTTCCAAATCACATAATCAATTGAATTTACCATAGGTAGACACCAATCAAGTTGTAGAAACATCTCAAAGATGATCAATGGAAACAGGACGCAGCTAAGCTCAGTTTCATGTCTCATATCAAAGGGTCTGACTACTTATGTATATAAAGGTATTTCTATTTTAGTTTTTTTTTAAAATCTATATTACCAAACATTTCTATAAACCTGTTTTCACTGTCATTTTGGGGTATTGTGTGTAAAACAATTTTAGAATAAGGCTGTAAAGTAACAACAAAATGTGGAAAAAGGGAAGGGGTCTGAATACTTTACAAATGCACTGTACATGTAAAAGAAAAATCTAAATCAAAAATCTATAGCCTAGTACTCGTGTAGCGAAACAGAATGTAAGCTTGCGAAATCAGGATGGTTAGTACGAGGCAAAAAAAATCTACACCTGAAACAAAAGAAGCCTGCAGTTGCAAAATCTCACTTGTGTGAAAATAAGAGCACGGGGTGAACTACTGTATGTATGATGTGAAGAGTGAAATAGGGTTGTTTGCTTGGGACAAGTCTATTTACCCATTCAGATCACTGTAACCTTGGCAGAGTCTCATTCTCGACAGACCTGTCCTGTTCCTCTACACACACTACCCCCTGCTCCACTCCAGGGTGTGTGCAGATGAAGCAGCCTAGAGGAGCAGGACATGGACAACACAAATATTTCAAATAAACCTATGACATTTTGTGGAGAATCTGTCGGACTGATGTGGGCAAATAACCAGCAATAGAAATCAATGTCCAAATATTTTCACCTGCTTTTTTATTACCCACATCCGACTACTCCTTCTTCAGGAGCACATCAGTCCAACAGATCCTTCCAACATAATGGAAATGCTTTCCAGGAACAAAGACAAGGTGAATAGTTGTTTTACTAATGTGTTTTGCTATGCTGTATTATTGCCAGTCCTTTCTGGCCATTTGTAAATGCAGTGATGTGACCGGTATGTCTGTAGTGGGTGCATCTCAATAACTTTAAGTGGCTTTGTTTCTTCTACTGGACAGGTGGAGGTCGAAGCGACAGTTTAAAATGCCATAGTGCCTCCACCTGTCCTTTCAGATCAGTGCAGATGAAGAGTGGAAGCCATTTTAGACCATTGAGATGCAGCCTGTGTGTCTGAAGGTCCTAAGCTGGAAACCGTCTGACATAAGGATTCTCCTCAGGTCAGATAGCTGTTAGGTGGTCAGGCCCTGCTCTCTGTCTATCCATCCTGGCCTGTCAGCCTGTCACTAAAACTGATGAGGGGTGGATGAGAGCAGGAGAGTCCGCCATCCCGATCTGGACAGAGGCTGAACAAAATCATTGTAGGAAACATTACTGAACTGCTAAAATCACTAATCTGAACAGAAACGAACATCTACATTGGGACTCTCTGCACTGACATTGTATGACTCAAATAGTATAATCACTTGTCTTCCATCGACACCAGTTGTCATGACATCGGTCATGTCATGATTACTTAATCTAGGCTTTGAACAACAGGGGTGGTTGAGTGTAGTGGTGCCAAGCAGACATCCGTCAGAAAGTGGGAGGAAGAGAGGGGGCAGTGTGACATGCCGTGGTTTTATAGGCAGAGGCTGCATGCCAGGGCTGTGAAATACCTGTTCCCTGTAACTGTAGGTCTTCCTACTAAGATAACATGGAGAGCAGGGCAAAAAGACTGGGGCAAAAAGGTCCCAGAACTCAACGTCATCAGACAATACACTAAACGTGTAGAGATGATGTGTGCAGGAGTTCTCTTATAAAGAATTGAACTGTGGAACTCTAATTCCCTGGCGGCACCACGAGACAGAACACAAGTGTGCTCATCTGTTGGGACTGGAATTATTACACCAACCAGTGATGTCTGCCGAGCATCAGATCAAAGTTTTGGTGTTGAACATCTGAAATAGGATGAATCTGTGAAATCAATGAAACCTTATTGTTAAGCTTTAGCTGTTGAATTGATGTTTTGTTAACCAAGGCTGCCCCCTCAGGACAGGAGCTGAAAGAGAAGACGACTTCACCTTCTATAAAGAGGTACAGTAAAAAAGGTGCTGAACACCACAAGCTAACACCTGCATGTAAACCTCATTAGTTAAGGGAACAGAATGAACAACAGGTAACAAACATCACCAATACACCGTTTTAGTTATTCTGTTCACTTTTCATAAGATCTTTATTGAATTTGTGTCTCATTTAAACATATTTACATGTCTTTATTTGTTCAGTAAAAATACAAATACAGAACACTTTTTTTCCTTCAAAATCAACATTCTCACGGCGACTGACAGCGCCAAAGGCCTGGGCTTCCTCCCCAGACAGAAAGCAGTAATGTCAGAGAGTAAGGTGGGGGCAGGGGGGCGAACAGTGATACATATACTTCATAACGTTCTACACCAGTAGGCTGCTGCTACTGCCTCCACCACGAGAAGGAGACACTGAGCTGGGGACAGGGGGAGGGATAGCTGGGGAGAAAGAGACAAATAGAAAATTCTAGGGATATGAAGGAGTAGAAAGGGTGTGACAGAGTAAAAAGAGGCAGAGGAAAAAGGAATGGTGAGATGGAGGGACAGGTGGTACTCAGTTAACACATGAGAAATGAGTGACAGTAACCAACCAATTAGCTAAACAGAGACACACATTGTATGGCTTTATTGATTGGCAAGGTGAGTGGTTCTGTAATCAGCCCATCATCATCGTGTCTCTGCTAGAGGGACAGCAGGGTGGCTTATAGAAAAGGAACTAGTTTATGAATCTTTTTGTAAAAAAATGATAATGAAAAAGCACAGTATTGGTGAAAGGCATCACATAGTAACACTTGATAAGGCTTTAAATAAATGTATAGGTCCAACAAAAATGTTTTTTCTTTCAGGGTACCCTTCTATTTCCTAGTGTTACCGTCAGCCCCCTAAACCATTCCCCTCCACACACCAATCACAGATTCATCACTGAACACAGCAGACTTCCTTGTGTTCCATCTGCTGTTGCAGAAACCACATTCACACAAAACACAATAGATCCATTTAGAACACACAAGTCCATAGAGAATGAATGGCATAACATTCAACATTCTCATTGCACAGGTGACTGAGGCCAAGTCCTAATTTGCGAGTGGTGATTAGGATAAGAAGAAGAAACAATTTGGGTAGAATCCTATCAGCAGTGTGAGGAGTTGTTCCTGAAGAGTAACAACTCCAGGCCCAACCCATCAGTGGCAGTGCAACACTCTGGGTCCATGTCAAAGACACAGGGATTATAAATGGAGGGCTTTGTGTCTTCAGCTCCAACAGTGGTGTAACTATTTTCCCTCTTAGTAATACAAACAACAAAGTGCATAACAATTTATCTATAGGGGCCATTTAAAATCAGCAGACAGAAAACACTACCAAAACAAGCCTTGTCCCAATCTGCCTGTGGAGTGGTAGTGATTTATGGAAAAGACAGGAACGGAAGTTTACCAGGCTAGAAAGGCGTGATTGGAGAAGTGAAGAATGACAAGAAAAAGAAGATGGAGGGAGTTGGAATGGTGTGGTAAGACGAGGTAGAGATGCAGCATCGGTTGAATAGCAGCAACAACATGAGGCCAGGCTAAGTTACGTCACCTGCTAATCATAAGAGATGGAAGGAGAGGGCGATACAGAGGGAGAGAGAGTGTGTGTGACAGAAACAGCAGAATGTAGCATAGAGAATGCTATTGAAAATAGTTCCATATCCCCGGTCCACTTTTCAAAGGTTCCAGAAGGGTAGACATGAAGCCGTTGCTCCCATCCACAAAGTGACACTGATACAGTTCCAGGTCAAAGTTCAGAGTAAGACAGTGAACAGGAAATGGCAGAAGGACTAGGACGGTCGCAGTCTGTCGTGTCCCCGCCAATCAGCATCCAGGACACAAAATGACAAAAGAAAACAAACCCTATAGATCCCATAGTCTTCAGTTTGACTGTCAGTCTGTCGGTCTGTCTGAAACATACACATCCCTTCAGAGGAAGGTCCATCTGTCTGTTTGTTCTGACACTGTCTTGCTCCTGTGTGCGTCCATTAAAAGACAGTTTGGCCAAAACAAATCAAGCTTCCTGATTGTGGCTCTGTGTTTCAACAAAAAAGTAACAACGAATAGGAGGACTTCCCAGCCAATCACAAAAGTCGAACGCACCCTCCGTCCTGACGATAAGCAGAGGGAGCTATAGAAAGAGTACGAGCCAGAGAATGAAAGGAGAGCGAGTGAGAAAGGCTATTGTTTCAGTGCCTTCACTCTGCAGTGGTCTGAGCGCTCTCCTTCTGCAGTCTGTAGCAGTGAGAGGGAGAGATGGAGGCAGGCAGGGCCACTGGTCTCTACCGCTGGGCCTGGCTCCCTGGGAGGGTGAGGTTGGCCAGGTGCAGTACCGGCAGGGGGTGGGCCTCCGTGTTGAACACCCAGCTCTCCAAAGGCATCAGGTCATCACTGGAGAACAACAGGTACAGATACCTGGAGAAGAGAGAAGGGGGGAAAGAGAAGGGAGAGCAGACAATATTCAGCTGCTATATTCTGTTCATTAGTGCTGTAGTAGTATTTGTGAACAAAAACAAGCAGAGCGACCAGCAGGGGGGAGCAGAGCACATAGTTCCAGTGCATTCTGGGGGCTGCCAGGACATCCCCATTTCATACCAACTGGATGTGAATGAACAGAACACAGAGGAGCAGTAAAGGAGCAGCAAATGGAGGAAGACTTACTTGAGCGTCTCGGCCAGGAAGAAGCTCTGCTGGACATCGTCGTAGGTTGGGTTGGACGAGTAAACGTCCTTGACCCCAGAGAACCCACCGCTGACCCTGCAGTACTTATCAATGGCCTGGAGGGGGAGACCGAGAGCAGCACTTAATTACCACACATTTACATCAGTCACTTACATTGCAGTCACTTACATTGCAGTCACTTACATTGCAGTCACTTACATTGCAGTCACTTACATTGCAGTCACTTACATTGCAGTCAGGAGATGGGTACTCTTATCCATTAAAACAGTGTTTAAGGGTTGGAGGAGACATTCTATCCATCACCACTCTAGTCTAAACTGGGTATGTGATGAATAACATTTGATTTCAAATCGCTTTGTTTTAATTGAGATTTTAAGGGAATGCCTCCGTCTGTGACCTCAGTCAACGTGCTAGAGCTGTGATTTTACAATGCACAGAGTATTTATTTTCTGAAGTGTCCAGACAGAGTTAATCAGTTGTCTTTTTAAAAATATCTTTGTCCCTCTGCACCGCATCAGGTGTAATTCAAGGGAGGGTAAATATGGTGGATCTGTTAACTGACACAGTAAGATGACTTTGTGTCTCTGCCTCGGTACTTGTCTGGTCTTCTCTCTTAATGCCCCTCTATTAGTCAGTAGCAGTCAGTAGAATCTCTCTGAAGGAGATGAACTATTTTCAATGTTTCATGGACCACCGTATCCAATGTGTTTGTGCGCGTTTGTCCTTCTGCACACACACACACACACCCCTAGACTGCCTCTGTACTCCAGGCCTGGGCACAACCACATATGCACATCACATCTACCCAGCCACATGCACACCTGAACTAGAATCCAGTCCTAATACCATCTGGGTTAATAAAGTGTGTGAGTCTGTTTCTCTTTCTACCTGGAGGAGAAGGGTGTGTGTGTGTGTGTGTACAGCTGCTCTCTACTGGGCTCATTTCACAGGGCCATGCACTACAACAGCTGGGCCAACAAACCTCAACACACATGACTCGCACACGCTTAGACGAAGTAGGATGAAGTTGCCCCTAGACAATGATCTTAGATGTTCTCACTAATGGTCAAGCTTAGGACTTAGGAAGGTAAGCTGCCTACTACACAGAGCCTCAGGTAAAATAGTAGTGTGTGTGACATCAAACAGGAGCTGATGTGATGGTGTAGGAGCACTAGACAGGTAGGGAGATCAAACTGTATAGAACTGTCAGGTGATTTTCACAAGGGGAGAAAAAAACGAGACGGGGGCAGAAAGAGGTAGAGAGAGGGAAGCAGGGAGGGGTAAGAGAGGGGAGAGGAAAGAACATGTACGACAGAGGAAGAGAGGAAAGAAGAGAGCGTAAGAGGAAAGGAGAGGAAAGGAGAGAGCATGTAAGAGAGGAAGAGAGGAAAGGAGAGAGCGTAAGAGGGGAGGAGAGGAAAGGAGAGAGCGTAAGAGGGGAGGAAAGGAGAGAGTAAGAGGGGAGGAGAGGAAAGGAGAGAGTAAGAGGGGAGGAGAGGAAAGGAAAGAGTAAGAGGGGAAGAGAGGAAAGGAGAGAGAAAGAGGAAGAGGGGAAAGGAGAGCGTAAGAGGGGGGAGAGGAAAGTAGAGAGAAAGAGGGGAAGAGAGGACAGGAGAGAGAAAGAGGAAGAGAGGAAAGGAGAGCGTAAGAGGGGGGAGAGGAAAGTAGAGAGAAAGAGGGGAAGAGAGGACAGGAGAGAGAAAGAGGGGAAGAGAGGAGAGGAAAGGAGCGAGCGTAAGAGAGGAGAGGAAAGGAGAGAGATGTGCATGGTGCACAGGAGCAGTCGAGGTTAGAACAAAGAAGAGAACTCCCTCATCTCCACTCAGTCACTCAGGATGAGGGAGGCTGCATTCAGACCCACATCAGCTCAAGAGCACCAACACAAACACACAGGAACAGATCGAGAGAGGGGAAACAGGAGAGGAGATAAGTGAGGAGGGGGGAGAGGGAGAGGAGAATAGAGCGACAGGTGAATGGTGGCGAGAAGGAGAGGAGTGATTGAGAAAGGAAGTGAAAAATGAGAGCAGAGTGATTGAGTGGTTGACGAGGATGGAGAGAAAGCAGAGGTAGAAGAGTGTTTCACTTTGACCTTTGAAAATAAAAGAAAGAGGACTATAACTGGAGAGAAAAAATGAGAAAATTGAGTTCTCTGTTCTCAAGTAGCATTAGTAGTCTGTTGTGTGTTGATACTCTGATCCGCTCTCTTTTTTAAGTTACAAAGGGTCCATGCACTTATCCAATTCTTTCAGACGTACACTGGTGCAGAGAAGGTACTGCTAGGGGTCAGGAGGTGATAGGGGATTGGGCATGATGGATAAGTAAAAGCATAAGGGCAATATCATAGTAGTAATAGTTTGGAGTGATTTTCCAGTGGCTCACCTGTGCTGCTTCCCAGCCCCACTGCCTGTACTTGGGGTCGTGGGTGAACCTCCACATGTACCAGTAGGTCTCGATGACCTCTGGCCTCAGGATGTAGTACTTCTCATTCTGACGTACTGCCACTGCCTCCAGACCACTGTCAAACTTAAAGGCCTCTGGACCCAGCTTCAACACTACAGAGAGAGGGAGGGAGAGATATTCAATAACCATTTATTTTCCTGGTTTAGCATAAGAACACAACATACTTCCTGCCAATTAAACATTTAGAGTAATAGGAGCAGATTACAGTGATCAAGTAGTAGCCAGGAGACTTATGACAGATTTGTTCTGCACGCCTTGTCACTGTGGATGGGAACCAGAGACCACTGGATTCAGGTTGCAAAGGGTCGGAAACTTTCCGGTAAATTTAGGGAATTTTGCTTAAATTCATTAAAAAAAGTTAGCTTATAACAGTTAACCTTTTTTATGGGATACACTTAAGGCAATTCTATTTCAATTCATATTTTGGTTAAACTATCCCCAATTCAATGGAATTGCAACCCTTTCATCACATGTACAGCTGATTCTGAAGATCTTGCACTCTAATGAGATGCTATTGATCCCACACTACTACACTGTCTGAGCCAAAGACTACATGCTTTCTGGTAAGTTGTGATAACAATACTGGGTGGGGTGAATGTATTTTATATGACATACATGATTTTGTGTTAACTAGTAAATACAAGCCTACAGTAATGTGTTTAAATCATTTCTAACTTCTTAACAATTTCAGTTTTTGCTACCATGTGGGTTTCAGCTTGCTTGATCCTGCTAATTGAGGAGTGTTAATTCACCTTTCCATACATGTTTCATTTTAAAACATGTAACTTACAAAGGAGCTGTTTAATCTATCTGTACATGGAATTGTATTTATTTATTCACTAATTGTTTTCCTAATCTTCACAGGAAAAACCCACGAGCACTATCTGATGTGTGGAGACATTTCACTGCACCTAATGTAGAAGGAAAAGCTGTGTACATTTGCAAATACTGTACCAAATCATATGTGAAGAATGCAACAAAGATGCAGAATCATCTGGCCAAGTGCATAAAGTTCCCTCAGCTATCACAACAAGCAACCTCTGACAAAAGTCCCATTACTTTTATTCGAGGTGAAAATGTTGAATCTGACAAATTATCGATAGATGGTCCTCCTGGAATCTGAAGTTTTTTTTAAACTCAATGGAGGAACGTAGTCAGAGAAATGCTGATTAATGTGTATGCAACTGGTTCACCTCTGATGCTCACAGGCAGTGTGTATTGGAAGAGATTCTGAATGTTCTTCGCTCAGCATACACCCCCTCCAACCAGACATGCTTCATCTACTAAATTGCTGGATGCAGAGTTCAACAGAGTTCAAGTGAAGGTCAGCAAATAATAGAGAAAACAGACTGTATTGCAATCATCTCTGATGGGTGGTCGAATGTTGTTGGGCAAAGAATAATTAACTCCATTATACATTGCTCAAAAAAACAAAGGGAACACTTAAACAACACAATGTAAATCCAAGTCAATCACACTTCTGTGAAATCAAACTGTCCACTTAGGAAGCAACACTGATTGACAATAAATTTCACATGCTGTTGTGCAAATGGAATAGACAACAGGTGGAAATTCTAGGCAATTAGCAAGACACCCCCAATAAAGGAGTGGTTCTGCAGGTGGTGACCACAGACCACTTCTCAGTTCCTATGCTTCCTGGCTGATGTTTTGGTCACTTTTGAATGCTGGCGGTGCTTTCACTCTAGTGGTAGCATGAGACGGAGTCTACAACAAGTGGCTCAGGTAGTGCAGCTCATCCAGGATGGCACATCAATGCGAGCTGTGGTAAGAAGGTTTGCTGTGTCTGTCAGCGTAGTGTCCAGAGCATGGAGGCCCTACCAGGAGACAGGCCAGTACATCAGGAGACGTGGAGGAGGCCTTAGGAGGGCAACAACCCAGCAGCAGGACCGCTACCTCCGCCCTTTGTGGAAGGAGGAGCAGGAAGAGCACTGCCAGAGCCCTGCAAAATGACCTCCAGCAGGCCACAAATGTGCATGTGTCTGCTCAAACGGTCAGAAACAGACTCCATGAGGGTGGTTTGAGGGCCCGACGTCCACAGGTGGGGGTTGTGCTAACAGCCCAACACCGTGCAGGACGTTTGGCATTTGCCAGAGAACACCAAGATTGACAAATTCGCCACTGGCGCCCTGTGCTCTTCACAGATGAAAGCAGGTTCACACTGAGCACGTGACAGACGTGACAGTCTGGAGATGCCGTGGAGAACATTCTGCTGCCTGCAACATCCTCCAGCATGACCGGTTTGGCGGTGGGTCAGTCATGGTGTGGGGTGGCATTTCTTTGGGGGGCCATGTGCTCGCCAGAGGTAGCCTGACTGCCATTAGGTACCGAGATGAGATCCTCAGAGCCCTTGTGAGACCATATGCTGGTGCGGTTGGCACTGGGTTCCTCCTAATGCAAGACAATGCTAGACCTCATGTGGCTGGAGTGTGTCAGCAATTCCTGCAAGAGGAAGGCATTGATGCTATGGACTGGCCCGCCCGTTCCCCAGACCTGAATCCAAGTGAGCACATCTGGGACATCATGTCTCGCTCCATCCACCAACGCCATGTTGCACCACAGACTGTCCAGGAGTTGGCGGATGCTTTAGTCCAGGTCTGGGAGGAGATCCCTCAGGAGACCATCCACCACCTCATCAGGAGCATTCCCAGGCGTTGTAGGGAGGTCATACAGGCACGTGGAGGCCACACACACTACTGAGCCTCATTTTGACTTGTTTTAAGGACATTACATCAAAGTTGGATCAGCCTGTAGTGTGGTTTAATTTTGAGTGTGACTCCAAATCCAGACCTCCATGGGCTGATACATTTGATTTCCATTGATAATTTTTGTGTGATTTTGTTGTCAGCACATTCAACTATGTAAAGAAAAAAGTATTTAATAAGAATATTTCATTCATTCAGATCTAGGATGTGTTATGTTCCCTTTATTTTTTTGAGCAGTGTATATCCTTTGTTGGCAATGAGGTGAAACGTTTTCTGTAAGTCTTCACAAGGTTTTCACACACTGTTGCTGGTATTTTGGCCCATTCCTCCATACAGATCTCCTCTAGAGCAGTGATGTTTTGGGGCTGTTGCTGGGCAACACGGACTTTCAACTCCCTCCAAAGATTTTCTATGGGGTTGAGATCTGGAGACTGGCTAGGCAACTCCAGGACCTCTAAATGCTTCTTACGAAGCCACTCCTTCGTTGCCCGGGCGGTGTGTTTGGGATCATTGTCATGCTGAAAGACCCAGCCACGTTTCATCTTCAATGCCCTTGCTGATGGAAGGAGGTTTTCACTCAAAATCTCACAATACATGGCCCCATTCATTCTTTCCTTTACACGGATCAGTCGTCCAGGTCCCTTTGCAAAAAAACTGCCCCAAAGCATGATGTTTCCACCCCCATGCTTCACAGTAGGTATGGTGTTCTTTGGATGCAACTCAGCATTCTTTGTCCGCCAAACACGACGAGTTGAGTTTTTACCAAAAAGTTATATTTTGGTTTCATCTGACCAGATGACATTCTCCCAATCTTCTTCTGGATCATCCAAATGCTCTCTAGCAAACTTCAGACGGGCCTGGACATGTACTGGCTTAAGCAGGGGGACACGTCTGGCACCGCAGGATTTGAGTCCCTGGCGGCTTAGTATGTTACTGATGGTAGGCTTTGTTACTTTGGTCCCAGCTCTCTGCAGGTCATTCACTAGGTCCTGGTGTCCTTTGACAGCTCTTTGGTCTTGGCCGTAGTGGAGTTTGGAGTGTGACTGTTTGAGGTTGTGGACAGGTGTCTTTTATACTTATAACAATTCAAACAAGTGCCATTAATACAGGTAACGAGTGGAGGACAGAGGAGCCTCTTAAAGAAGAAGTTACAGATCTGTGAGAGCCATCCTGTCGACTCTGCTTGCCCACCTCACTGTTGCTCCAAGCAGTTCTGAAATGCAACAAAAAGTGTGAAGACTTCTGCCTGAAGCCCATACATGCCACAGCGTACGTTGGACCCCAAGTATGCTGGCAAGAGCATCCTGTCTGGTGAAGAGATCAACAAAGCTATGGTATCATCACTACCGTGTCTCGCCACCTTGGCCTGGATGAGAGCGAGGTTCTTGGCAGTCTGGCGAAGTACACTTCCAAGCAAGGACTTTGGGATGGAGATACAATATGACAGTCATGCCAACATATCTCATCAGCCACCTGGTGGAAGGGACTTTGTGGATCTGAGAATCTTTCCCCTGTTGCCTACATCATCCTCCAAATCCCACCAACATCAGCCGCCTCAGAGCACAGCTGGTCCTTGTTTGGGAACACACACATACCAAAGCACAACAGGTTGACCAGAACAAGGGTTGAAACATTGGTGGCCATTCGGGCAAATTTGAGGCTTTTTGAGCCTGACAACGAGCCATCCTCAACAAGGTTGGAAAGTGACTGAAGACTGATGTTCAAGAGGTGGACATTGAGGAGGTCCAGGGAGAAGACATAGGGAATCATTCAATATTCCCTTTCTTTTGTTGTTCAGTAAAATCATCCCATGTGAAGAGTCAACTCATTTAATTAAAGTTATTCGAAACTAATTAATTAATTCATTTCTATTGGAAGGATTTAATAATTTGAAATTATGTCTACTTATGATAAGGTAAAAGGTTTATGTTTGTCTCCATTTGATATGGTAAATATACCCAATGCAAAAAAACATCTACATTTAAGTGGTATTAATATTCCCATTAATTCCCACGGAAAATTTCCACCTCTGAATATTCCCCAAAATGTGCAACCCTACGCTGGATGAAACTACGAAATATCATCAGTCAAACCTTACTTCCAGGAAGTTCAGCCAGTTCCAATGGTAACCTCACTTAAAAAAACAACACATTATCCTAAGCTCACACTAAATCGGACTCAACATCAGGGAACAACTCAAATACATAGTACGAAGACCACCCCAAGTTACCATTTATACCTAAACTATGTTTAGATGTGTCTCACCGGTGCGGTCGTAGGACTCGTGGCAGGTGTGTGCGATCTCAGCCCCCAGCTGTAGGTAGTGTCCAGCCTTGTCGTCAGGCGAGCCGTCGGCCCCCAGAGCGAACATCCCACCGGCAAAGCACGTCAGGTGACCCATCTTCCTCTCCAGGTGGCCGTTCTTCCACTCTCCGATGAACGTCAGGCCGCCGTTGGACTTACGGATCAGGTGACGCTCGATGGCCTGGAGGGGGGTGGGGAAAGGGTGTGGGTGGTGATAGGAGAGCAAGGTGCGTGTTTAGGGAGGAGGGTGTGTGGGTGGTGATGGTAGAAGGGGTAGGTGTGTGTATGAAGCAGAGAGAGATAAAGGACAGGTACTTTTTTGTTCCTGTGCCAGGGACTATGTTGTCTAAGTGTCCTCAGCTCCAGTCCTTGAGAGCAGCAGCAGAATCTGCTGTTGTCTCCCTGACAGCAACTGTACCTGATCAATCAACATCAATAACTGGCCATAAAGTCCAGGCATCTGCTTACTGTTAACTAAATCACAATTGAATAAAAGGCAAACATGGAACTCAGTTGACCCTGCAGTTAACTTCTCTGGGAATAGTGGGACGCTAGCGTCCTACCTCGACAACAGCCAGTGAAATTGCAGGGCGCCAAATTCAAACAGAAATCTCAATTAAAATTCCTCAAACATTTTACACCATTTTAAAAAGATACACTTTTTTTTAATCCAAACACAGTGTCTGATTTCAAAAAGGCTTTACCGCGAAAGCACACCATGCGATTATGTTAGGACAGCGCCTAGGCACAAAAAAAAAAACACAGACATTTTCAAGCCAAGGAGAGGACTCACAAAAGTCAGAAATAGCAATTAAATTAATCACTTACCTTTGATGATCTTCATCTGGTGGCACTCCCAGGACTCCATGTTACACAATAAATGTTTGTTTTGTTCAATAAAGTCCCTCTTTGTCCAAATACCTCAGTTTTGTTTGCGCGTTTAGTTCAGTAATCCAAAGGCACAAAGCGCGCTCACAACATCCAGACAAAAGTCAAAAAAGTTCCATTAAAGTTCGTAGAAACATGTCAAACGATGTTTAGAATCAATCCTTATATCATAAATATTCAATAATATTTCAACCGGACAATACCGTTTTCATGAGAAAGGAAAAAACGAACGGCGCGCTCACGGCCACACGCGATAAACAACTCAGCTTTCAGCAGAGCCACTTACTCTGAGTGGTCTTATTCTCTCCCCTTTCACAATAGAAGCCTGAAACAACTTCTAAAGACTGTTGACATCGACTGGAAGCCTTAGAAAGTGCAATCTGACCCCACAGACACTGGATAGGCATTCACTTAAAACTTTAGAATTCCCACTTCCTGGTTGGATTTTTCTCAGGTTTTCACCTGCCATATGAGTTTTGGTATACTCACAGACATTATTTTAACAGTTTTGGAAACTTTAGAGTGTTTTCTATCCAAACCTACCAATTGTATGCACATCCTATCTTCTGGGCCTGAGTAACAGGCAGTTTACTCTGGGCACGCTTTTCATCCAAACTTCCCAATGCTGCCCCCTCTCCCAATGAAGTTAAAGGACTTTGAGGAGTTGAGGAACAATCCTAACTATCTGGCCTGAAGGATATAGAGAAAGGTAGTTGCTATTTCAGGGTAGGCTAGATGGAGTTGAAACACAGCTGTGTGTTTGCCAATCAAAGCCATCTCTATGGAGACCAGGTAAGGGAAGCCAGTCTCCATGGAGACCAGATCGAGGTGTGGTGCGTACCTCGATAGCGTCGTCGTAGGTCTTGCGTGCCTCTGTGTCGGTCTTGTCTGACATGAGCCAGGCCTTCAGCAGGTACTCATAGAAACTGTCCCCCAGACCTCCAACTGATGTATGGTCTACAGGGGGAGGGGTGGAGAGAGAGAAGAACAAGAAGAGAGGGAGGAAGGGGAGAAAGATAAGTGTTTGGGGAAAGGGACAAAGCAAGGGAGAGCGAGAGAGAAAGAAGAAGAGATGGAGGTAGTCAGAGGAACAAAAAGATAATTAATTATTCATTGGATGATGTTTTCTTCAAAACTCCAACCAGAGTCAACACTATTCTTCAGTAGGGGTTTTAAGTTACAGCAACAAAACAGCTATGGAGATTATTTGCCCGTTTTACAGTATGATGGCAGAGACTAGATGATTTGGGTTGTTTACTTTCTTCCTGATGTACTACTTAAAGACCCCCGTGTCGTAGTAAAAATTGATTCAGACTTTCTAGCTGGCCTAAAAAAGGACACATTACAGTGAGCAGGAGAATGTGCCAAATCTCACTCAGCAAGAGGACACAGATGGGTAGGCACACACACCCACGCATATACACACACGCGCATATACACCCCCCCCCCCCACATGCATGCATGCACCCACACACACAGTCTCTCTCTCTCAATCTGTCACAGACTACCCCGAGCCATGATTCTGCAGTATTAAACAATGTGGTAGTTTAAGTAGCAGAGCCAAGACACTCAAAGAGTACAGTGTTCTCCATGAGGCCCAACTCTGTTAACCTCTTGAAACTATGGGGCACTATTTTTAATTTTGGAAAAATAACGTTCCCAAAGTAAACCGCCTATTTCTCAGGACCAGATGCTAGAATATGCATATAATTGACAGATTAGGATAGAAAACACTCTAAAGTTTCCAAAACTGTAAAAATGTGGTCTGTGAGAATAACAGAACTGATATTGCAGGCAGAATCCTGAGAAAAATCCAATCAGGAAGTGACTCTTATTTTGAAACCCCTGTCTTTCTATGCATCCCTGTTGCCCATTGAAAGGGATATCAACCAGATTCCTTATTCTGTGGCTTCCTCAAGCTTCAGTTGTTAGCCAGGAGGGACTTAAGAAAATTCAACCCAAAAATGATCAATTTGTTTCATTAGTCCATTGTTGACATAGTCCCAAAATGTTTTTCTTGTCAGTATTCAAGTTAAGACATGTAACTTTCACAACAAATACAAATCCTCCCCGTATGATGGAAAATGCAGCATCTCACCATACAGGGACGATTTCTGTATTTTGAAAGATACATAATAACTTGAAAACTTGAATGCTGACAAGCAAAACATTTGGGACTATGTCAACAATGGACTAATAAAGGAAAATTCCACAAAAAGTACATTTTGGTATTTGTTTCAAGTCCCTCCCCGCTGGCTAACAACTGAAGTTAAACAGAGTCAGGCATCATGGGGACAACACAGTACTCTGAGTGTCATGGCTCTGCTACTGGCACTTGCTACCATACCCCATTCAAAGGGACTTCAATCTTTTGTCTTGCCCATTTACCCTCTGAATGGCACAATCCATGTATTAATTGTCCCGAGGCATAAAAATGCTTCTTTAACCTGTCTCCTCCTAGTCATCTACACGGATTTAATTGGATTTAACAAGTGGCATCAATAAGGGAGCATAGCTTTCACGTGATCAGTCTGTCATGGAAAGATTCCTAATATTTTGTATACGCAGTACATACATCTATATACAGTTGAAGTCAGAAGTTTACATACACTTAGGTTGGAGTCATGAAAACTCGTTTTTCAACCACTCCACAAATTTCTTGTTAAACCTCTTGATACTACCCATCCCGGATCCGGGAGCGTAATCATCGCCTGAAACTAATTAGCATAACGCAGCGGACATAAATATCCCTAGAAAATATTCCTATTCATGAAAATCACAAATGAAATATATTGAGACACAGCTTAGCCTTTTGTTAATCACACTGCCATCTCAGATTTTCAAAATATGCTTTACAGCCAACGCTAGACAAGCATTTGTGTAAGTTTATCATAGCCTAGCATAGCATTATGCCCTGCTAGCAGCAGGCAACATTTTCACAAAAATAAGAAAAGCAATCAAATTAAATCATTTACCTTTGAAGAACTTCAAATGTTTTCACTTACGAGACTCCCAGTTAGATAACAAATGTTCCTTTTTTCCAAAAATATTATTTTTGTAGACGAAATAGCTCCGTTTGTTCTTCACGTTCGGCTGAGAAATCGACCGGAAAATGCGGTCACTACAACGGCACACTTTTTTCCAAATTAGCTCCTTAATATCGACAGAAACATGGCAAACATTGTTTAGAATCAATCCTCAAGGTGTTTTTCACAAATCTATTCGATAATATATCCACCGGGACAATTGGTTTCTCATTAGAAGCGATTGGAATAATGGGTACCTCTGTACTTTACGCAAGATTTTTTGCGGGAGCCATCATGTGACCACTTGCTCAATGTAGTCCCTTACGGCTATTCTTCAACATAAATGCGTAAAAATACGTCACAATGCTGTAGACACCTTGGGGAATACGTAGAAAGCGTAAGCTCATTCGTAGGCCATTCACAGCCATATAAGGAGTCATTGGCATGCAGCGCTTTCAAAATATGGGGCACTTCCTGACTGGATTTTTATCTGGGTTTCGCCTGTAACATCAGTTCTGTTGCACTCACAGACAATATCTTTGCAGTTTGGAAACGTTAGAGTGTTTTCTATCCAAAGCTGTCAATTATATGCATAGTCGAGCATCTTGTTGTGACAAAATATCCCGTTTAAAAACGGGAACGTTTTTTTTTATCCAAAAATGAAATACCGCCCCCAGAGTTTCAAGAGGTCTTGACGCTCCCCATCCCTTAAGCGGGATAATTGTCATCAGCAACCGCTGAATAGCATAGCGCCTCTGTCAAATAATTTAACAAAAAATATTTTTATTCATGAAATCACAAGAGCAATATAGGAAAACACAGTTTAGCCTTTTGTTAATTCACCTGTCGTCTCAGATTTTGAAATTATGCTTTACAGCGAAAGCAATCCAAGCGTTTGTGTAAGTTTATCGATCGCATGACAAAACATTAAGTACACTTAGCATCAGGTAGCTTGGTCACAAAAATCAGAAAAGTAATAAAATGAATCGTTTACCTTTGATGATCTTTGGATGTTTTCACTCACGAGACTCCCAGTTACACAACAAAATGTTCCTTTTGTTCCATAAAGATTATTTTTATATCCAAAATACCTCCGTTTGTTTGGCGCATTATGTTCAGAAATCCACAGGAAAGAGCAGTCACGACCATGCAGACAAATTCCAAATAACATCCGTAATGTCCACAGAAACATGTCAAGCGTTTTTTATAATCAATCGTCAGGTTGTTTTTAAAATACATAATCGATAATATATCAACCGCAAATGTCTTTCACAGTAGGAGAGAGAAAAGCAATACCTATCCAAACTGTTGAGTGAGCAAAACTCATGTGACCACTTGACACGATGTTATCGTTCTGGCTCATTTTTCAAAATAAAAAGCCTGAAACTATGTCTGGAGACTTGACACCTTGAGGAAGCGATAGGAAAAGGAATCTGGTTGATATCCCTTTAAATGGAGCAATGGGAGGCTATGGCACATGGAGTTTTCAAAATAGAAGCCACTTCCTGGTTTGATTTTTCTCAGGGTTTCGCCTGCAATATCAGTTCTGTTATACTCACAGACAATATTTTGACAGTTTTGGGAACTTTAGAATGTTTTCTATCCTAATCTGTCAATTATATGCATATTCTAGCATCTGGTCCTGAGAAATAGGCTGTTTACTTTGGGAACGTTATTTTTCCAAACATAAAAATAGTGCCCCCTAGTTTCAAGAGGTTAACCTCTCTGGTACAAGTGGGACGCTAGCTTCCCACCTCAACAAGAGCCAGTGAAATTGCAGAGCGCCAAATTCAAATACAGAAATACTCACTATAAACATTTTGAAAAAATACAAGTGTTTTACATAGGTTTAAAGATTAACTTCTTGTGAATCCAACCACGGTGTCAGATTTCAAAAAGGCTTTACGGCGAAACCATACCGTACGATTATTTGAGAACATCACGCAGCAGACAAATCATTACAAACAGTAACCAGCCAAGTAGAAGAGTTACACAAGACAGAAAGAGATAAAAATTAATCACTTACCTTTGATGATCTTCATATGTTTGCACTCAGAAGACATTAATTTACTCAATAAATGTTTGTTTTGTTTGATAAAGTCTCTTTATATCCAAAAAGCTCAGTTTTGTTCGTGTGTTTTCTTCAGTAATCCACAGACTCAAACGCAGTCACAACAGGCAGACAAAAAATCCAAATTGTATCCGTAAAATTCATAGAAACATGTCAAACGATGTTTATATTAAAGCCTCAGGTTGTTTTTAGCCTAAATAATCAATAATATTTCAACCGGACAAACCTCATCAATATAAAAGGAAACATGAAAGGCACTCTCGGTCGAGCTCATGAAAAAGCTCTGACACTGCAGGGTCCACTCATTCAGACTGCTCTTACTCCCTCATTTTTAAGAATACAAGCCTGAAACAATTTCTAAAGACTGTTGACACCGAGTAGAAGGCATAGGAACTGCAATTTAAGTCCTAAATCAATGGATACTGTAATGGCATTGAATAGAAAACTACAAAACCAAAAGAAAAACTACTTCCTGAATGGATTTTTCAGGTTTGCGCCTGCCAAATCAGTTTTGTTATACTCACAGACACTATTTTAACGGTTTTGGAAACTTTAGAGTGTTTCCTATCCAAATCCTATCCATCTCCTGGGCCTGAGTAGCAGGCAGTTTAATTTGGGCACGCTTTTCATCCAAAATTCCAAATGCTGCCCCCTACCCTAGAGAAGTTAAATTATAGTTTTGGCAAGTCAGTTAGGACATCTACTTTGTGCATGACACAAATAATTTTTCCAACAATTGTTTATAGACAGATGATTTCACTTATAATTCATTGTATCAGAAGTTTACATACACTAAGGTGACTGTGCCTTTAAACAGCTTGGGAAATTCTGTAAAATTATGTCATGGCTTTAGAAGCTTCTGATAGGCTAATTGACATCATTTGAGTCAATTGGAGGTGTACCTGTGGATGTATTTCAAGGCCTACCTTCAAACTCAGTGCCTCTTTGCTTGACATGGGAAAATCAAAATAAATCAGCCAAGACCTCAGAGAAAAAATTGTAGACCTCCACAAGTCTGGTTCATCCTTGGGAGAAATGTCCAAATGCCTGAAGGTACCATGTTCATCTGTACAAACAATAGTACACAAGTATAAACACCGAGGGACCACGCAGCCGTCATACCGCTCAGGAAGGAGAGGCGTTCTGTCTCCTAGAGATGAACGGACTTGGTGCGAAAAGTGTAAATCAATCCCAGAACAAAAGCAAAGGACATTGTGAAGATGCTGGAGGAAACAGCTACAAAAGTATCTATGTCCACAGTAAAATGAGTCCTATATCGACATAACCTGAAAGGCCACTCCCAAACCGCCATAAAAAAGCCAGACAACGGTTTGCAACTGCACATGGGGACAAAGACTGTACTTTTTGGAGAAATTTCCTCTGGTCTGATGAAACAAAAACAGAACTGTTTGGGGCCTCCCGGGTGGCGCAGTGGTTAACTGCAGCGCCAGTTGTGCCACCAGAGACTCTGGGTTCGCGCCCAGGCTCTGTCGTAACCGGCCGCGTCCGGGAGGTCCGTGGGGCGACGCACAATTGGCCTAGCGTCGTCCGGGTTAGGGAGAGGTTGGCCGGTAGGGATATCCTTGTCTCATCGCGCACCAGCGACTCCTGTGGCGGGCCAGGCGCAGTGTGTTTCCTCCGACAGATTGGTGCGGCTGGCTTCCGGGTTGCGCATTGTGTTAAGAAGCAGTGCGGCTTGGTTGGGTTGTGTATCGGAGGACGCATGACTTTCAACCTTCGTCTCTCCCGAGCCCGTACGGGAGTTGTAGCGATGAGACAAGATGGTAGCTACTAAACAATTGGATACCACGAAATTGGGGAGAAAAAGGTGGAAATTCCCCCCCCCCCCCCAAAAAACAGAACTGTTTGGCCATAATGACCATTGTTATGCTTGGAGGAAAAAGGGGGAGGCCGAAGGGGCAAGCCGAAGAACACCATCCCAACCGTGAAGCACAGCAGCACCATGTTGTGGGGGTGCATCAGGAGGGACTGGTGCACTTCACAAAATAGATGGCGTAATGAGGGAGGAAAATTATGTGGATATATTGAAGCAACATCTAAAAACCTCAGTCAGGAAGTTAAAGCTTGGTTGCAAATGGGTCTTCCAAATGGACAATGACCCCAAGCATAAGGACAACAAAGTCAAGGTACTGGAGTGGCCATCACAAAGCCCTGACCTGAATCCCAAAGAAAATGTGTGGGCAGAACTGAAAAAGCGTGTGCGAGGCCTTCAAACCCGACACCAGCTCTGTCAGGAGGAATGGGCCAAAATGTACCCAACTTATTGTGGGAAGCTTGTGGTAGCCTACGCAAAACATTTGACACAAGTTAAACTATTTAAAGGCAATGCTACCAAATACTGAGAGCGAGAGAGGAGCTGAAGAGACTCAGACAAAGTAAAATATGTTTTCTATGCAAATAGCTGTGGGGGATTGGTGTGCCCCTGACAAAATGAAGAGAACAGGGAATTTGCAATGAATAATTCATTCTCATACGGAGATCGAGAGAAAAAGAGAGAAATGCCAAATGCAAGCAACCTTGGAAAGAGGTATACACTGTAGAGGGCACAGTGTGTTTGTGTGCGTGCGAGTGCATACGTGTAACCCAGGGTTTCCCCAAACTAGAAAATGTGCTCTTGGTTCAAAGAACCGGGATTACGTCAGTAACCTCCGGTAGCCGCTAGAGGAGGTTGTAATAAACAGAGCGGTTTCTCTTTTCTTCCTACAAATGTGGCTCCAAATAATTAGGATCCCGTCACTGAAAGATAAGACTCAGGAACACGTTTGTTTCTCTACCATGCCCATAAACCATTAGAACTGAGTGGACAAGACCATCAATTATGTTATTTTCTACACAGATCATTCAACATTATTGTCTGATGATCTTCTGAGCTTCCCAATACCTTTCTGAGGCATTTCAGTCACATCAAATCATATGGTCTAAAGATTGAAACACTGTCAAATTTTAGGGACCCCTAGTGTAACCATACATTTGTGGGTACTTGAACAAGTATATTTGTGAGGAAGATTAGCGGGTTGCGTACGCTAGCGCAGGGGTTTTCAAACTGGGTTCAACAGAGGTATTGCAAGGAATCCAAGTGTTTGAATATACAGTGGGGCAAAAAAGTATTTAGTCAGCCACCAATTGTGCAAGAACCCCCACTTAAAAAGATGAGAGGCCTGTAATTTTCATCATAGGTACACTTCAACTATGACAGACTGAGGAATAACAATCCAGAAAATCACATTGTAGGATTTTTAATGGATTTATTTGCAAATTATGGTGGAAAATAAGTATTTGGTCACCTACAAACAAGCAAGATTTCTGGCTCTCACAGACCTGTAACTTATTTAAGAGGCTCCTCTGTCCTCCACTCGTTACCTGTATTAATGGCACCTGTTTGAACTTGTTATCAGTATAAAAGACACCTGTCCACAACCTCAAACAGTCACACTCCAAACTCCACTATGGCCAAGACCAAAGAGCTGTCAAAGGACACCAGAAACAAAATTGTAGACCTGCACCAGGCTGGGAAGACTGAATCTGCAATAGGTAAGAAGCTTGGTTTGAAGAAATCAACTGTGGGAGCAATTATTAGGAAATGGAAGACATACAAGACCACTGATAATCTCCCTTGATCTGGGGCTCCACGCAAGATCTCACCCCATAGGGTCAAAATGATCACAAGAACAATGAGCAAAAATCCTAGAACCGCACGGGGGGACCTAGTGAATGACCTGCAGAGAGCTGGGACCAAAGTAACAATGCCTACCATCAGTAACACACTACGTATATATACATATACTTGTTCTACATATATATATTATATATATTATATATTATATATATAATATATATTATATATATAATATATATAATATATATATTATATATATATATATATAATATATATATTATATATATATTATTATATTATATATATATTATATATATATTATATATATTATATATATATATATAATATAATATATATATATTATATATTATATATATATATAATATATAATATAATATATATATATATTATATATATTATATATATAATATATATATATATTATATATATTATATATATATATATATATAATATATATATATATATTATATATATTATATATATATATATATATAATATATATATATATATATATATATATATAATATACATATAATATACATATATATATTATATATAATATACATATAATATACATATAATATACATATATACATGTATATTATATGTATACATGTATATTATATGTATATAATATACATATTATATATTATATATAATATATATATATATATAATATACATATAATATACATACAGTGCCTTGCGAAAGTATTCGGCCCCCTTGAACTTTGCGACCTTTTGCCCCATTTCAAGCTTCAAACATAAAGATATAAAACTGTATTTTTTTGTGAAGAATCAACAACAAGTGGGACACAATCATGAAGTGGAACGACATTTATTGGATATTTCAAACTTTTTTAACAAATCAAAAACTGAAAATTGGGCGTGCAAAATTATTCAGCCCCTTTACTTTCAGTGCAGCAAACTCTCTCCAGAAGTTCAGTGAGGATCTCTGAATGATTCAATGTTGACCTAAATGACTAATGATGATAAATACAATCCACCTGTGTGTAATCAAGTCTCCGTATAATTGCACCTGCACTGTGATAGTCTCAGAGGTCCGTTAAAAGTGCAGAGAGCATCATGAAGAACAAGGAACACACCAGGCAGGTCCGAGATACTGTTGTGAAGAAGTTAAGCCGGATTTGGATACAAAAAGATTTCCCAAGCTTTAAACATCCCAAGGAGCACTGTGCAAGCGATAATATTGAAATGGAAGGAGTATCAGACCACTGCAAATCTACCAAGACCTGGCCGTCCCTCTAAACTTTCAGCTCATACAAGGAGAAGACTGATCAGATATGCAGCCAAGAGGCCCATGATCATTCTGGATGAACTGCAGAGATCTACAGCTGAGGTGGGAGACTCTGTCCATAGGAAAACAATCAGTCGTATATTGCACAAATGTGGCCTTTATGGAAGAGTGGCAAGAAGAAAGCCATTTCTTAAAGATATCCATAAAAAGTGTCGTTTAAAGTTTGCCACAAGCCACCTGGGAGACACACCAAACATGTGGAAGAAAGTGCTCTGGTCAGATTAAACCAAAATTGAACTTTTTGGCAACAATGCAAAACGTTATGTTTGGTGTAAAATCAACACAGCTGAACACACCATCCCCACTGTCAAACATGGTGGTGGCAGCATCATGGTTTGGGCCTGCTTTTCTTCAGCAGGGACAGGGAAGATGGTTAAAATTGATGGGAAGATGGATGGAGCCAAATACAGGATCATTCTGGAAGAAAACCTGATGGAGTCTGCAAAAGACCTGAGACTGGGACGGAGATTTGTCTTCCAACAAGACAATGATCCAAAACATAAAGCAAAATCTACAATGGAATGGTTCAAAAATAAACATATCCAGGTGTTAGAATGGCCAAGTCAAAGTCCAGACCTGAATCCAATCGAGAATCTGTGGAAAGAACTGAAAACTGCTGTTCACAAATGCTCTCCATCCAACCTCACTGAGCTCGAGCTGTTTTGCAAGGAGGAATGGGAAAAAATGTCAGTCTCTCGATGTGCAAAACTGATAGAGACATACCCCAAGCGACTTACAGCTGTAATCGCAGCAAAAGGTGGCGCTACAAAGTATTAACTTAAGGGGGCTGAATAATTTTGCACGCCCAATTTTTCAGTTTTGATTTGTTAAAAAAGTTTGAAATATCCAATAAATGTCGTTCCACTTCATGATTGTGTCCCACTTGTTGTTGATTCTTCACAAAAAAATAGGGTTTTATATCTTTATGTTTGAAGCCTGAAATGTGGCAAAAGGTCGCAAAGTTCATGGGGGCCGAATACTTTTGCAAGGCACTGTATATACATATAATATACATATATACATATTATATATATAATATACATACATATACATACATATATAATATACATACATATACATATACAGATACATATAATATAATATATATATATATATATATATATATATACACACACACACACACACACACACATATATAATATATATACACATATATATAAATATATACATATATATATAAATATATACACATATACATACACATATACATACATATACATACACACATACATACATACCACACACACACACACACACACGGGAGGAGGATGACGTCCCTGTAACGCACAGCGTTGAGATTGCCTGTAATGACAATAAGCTCAGTCCGATGACGCTGTGACACATCGCCCCAGACCATGACAGACACTCCACCTCCAAATCGATCCCGCACCAGAGTACAGACCTCGGTGTAAAGCTCATTCCTTCGACGATAAACTCGAATCCGACCATTACCCCTGGTGAGACATAACCGCGACTCGTCAGTAAAGAGCACTTTTTGCCAGTCCTGTCTGGTCCAGCGCCAGTGGGTTTGTGCCCATAGGCGACATTGTTGCTGGTGATGTCTGGTGAGGACCTGCCTTACAACAGGCCTACAAGCCCTCAGTCCAGCCTCTCTCAACCTATTGCAGACAGTGTGAGCACTGATGGAGTGATTGTGCGTTCCTGGTGTAACTCGGGCAGTTGTTGCCATCCTGTACCTGCCCTGCAGGTATGATGTTCGGATGTACCGATCCTGTGCAGGTATTGTTACAAGTGGTCTGCCACTGCGAGGACAATCAGCTGTCCGTCCGGTCTCCCTGTAGGGCTGTCTTAGGCATCTCACAGTACGGACCTGGCAATTTATTGCCTTGGCCACATCTGTAGTCCTCATGCCTCCTTGCAGCATGCCTAAGGCACATTCACGCAGATGAGCAGGGACCCTGGGCATCTTTCTTTTGGTGTTTCAGTAAAAAAGCCTCTTTAGTGTTGTAGGTTTTCAGAACTGTGACCTTAATTGCCTACCGTCTATAAGCTGTTAGTGTCTTAACGTCCGTTCCACAGGTGCATGACCATTAATTGTTTATGGTTCATTGAACAAGCATGCGAAACAGTGTTAAAACCCTTTACAATGAAGATCTGTGAAGTTATTTGGATTTTTACGAATTATCTTTGAAAGAAAGGGTCCTGAAAAAGGGGTGTTTTTTTTTTGTTGCTGAGTTTATATTGCTATTATTGTACCTAATGATGGCTGTTAGGCTGTGTGTGTTTTTTTCTTCTCCAAATGCAGACAAGGACCCAAAACACACTGCCACCCGGGTTTGCATTGCAAATGAGGGCATAAACTGGGTCAAGACGCCAGCAGAGTAAGTAGACCTCTATGTCGTAAAATAAAAAAATACCTACAACACCTTCGGTAGGCCTACAGTATATCTAAAAATATTTTTTTAATCTCTACATGTAGGTCTCCTGATTTAAACCCGATCAAACTTGTTTGGCATCAACTGAAAACATTAATCAATAACTCTGCCAAGCAAAGACGAACTGGTCAAGCCAATCAAGAAGTTTTAGCTAGAGAAATCGACGATACAACAATGCAACAAATACATTGATAATCTCAGCAAGGTTTTACCTGTGGTCGTGGAGCTGGGTGGAAGTACGACTAAAATGTAGCTTAAATAAACATCCCCATTTGAATGTCTTGTTTCTCGTTATTTTATTAACGAAAGCATAAATATGTTGATGAAGAAATACTGTACTGCTGTTTTGAGATAGAAATGTAACACTTTAGAGTACTTAAGCATCAAATACATTGCAAGTTGAGGAATTTTCACAACTAGCTAGAACAAGTCTATTGTTCTGCTAACAGGAAAGATTTGCATGATGGGCTACGAGTGCTACTGTACATGTGAAAAACAAGTGTTTGAAAACCTGTTTTCAAAATGCCTCCAGTTGTCCATCACTACTGTAAATAAAAAAACACAGCATCTTGTTTACATCCTTTATTGTAACCAATGTCTTCCTTTCCAATTACTTTTAGGGTTCGGGATATACAAATGTGCGCTTTTCATTATTAGTTACATTGTTTTAGTTAGAACGTGTACTTTTTTCTTTAAATTATTGTCTTATGTAGGATGCTACATTTCTGACCCGTTGCAATATTAAGTAGGCCTAATAAAAATCATTAAATAAAAAAATAAAAAAAACTTAATTTAACTAGGCAAGTCAGGTAAGAACAAGTTCTTATTTACAATGACGGCCTACCTCGGCCAAACCCGGATGACGCTGTGCCAATTGTGCACTTCCCTATGGCACTCCCAATCACGGTTGGATGTGATACAACCTGTATTCGAACCAGGTACTGTAGTAAAGCCTCTTGCACCGAGATGCAGTGCCTTAGACCGCTGCGCCACTCGGGAGCCATGACCAATATACAGTTGTAAATCGGAAGTTTACATACACCTTAGCCAAATACAATTAAACTCAGTTTTTCACAATTCCTGACATTTAATCCTAGTAAAGATTCCCTGTTTTAGGTCAGTTAGGATCACCACTTTATTGTAAGAATGTGAAATGTCAGAATAATAGTAGAGATTATTTGATTTATTTCAGCTGTTATTTCTTTCATCACATTCCCAGTGGGTCAGAAGTTTACATACACTCAATTAGTATTTAGTAGCATTGCCTTTAAATTGTTTAACTTGGTTCAAAAGTGTTGGGTATTCTTCCACAAGCTTTCCACAAATAAGTTGGGTGAATGTTGGCCCATTCCTCCTGACAGAGCTGTGGTAACGGAGTCAAGTTTGTAGGCCTCTGTGCTCGCACACGCTCTTTCAGTTCTGCCCTCAAATTTTCTATAGGATTGAGGTCAGGGCTTTGTGATGGCCATTCCAATACCTTTACTTTGTTGTCCTTAAGCCATTTTGCCACAACTTTGGAAGTATGCTTGGGGTCATTGTCCATTTGGAAGACCCATTTGCAACCAAGCTTTAACTTCCTGACTGATGTCTTGAGATGTTGCTTCAATATATCCACATAATTTCCCTCCCTCATGATGCCATCTATTTTGTGAAGTGCACCAGTACCTCCACAACATGATGCTGCCACCCCCGTGCCTCACGGTTGGGATGGTATTCTTCGGGTTGCAAGCCTCCCCCTTTATCCTCCAAACCTAACATTGGTCATTATGACCAAACAGTTTTTGCTTCATCAGACCAGAGGACATTTCTCCCAAAAAGTACGATCTTTGACCCCATGTGCAGTTGCAAACCGTAGTCTGGGTTTTGGAGCAGTGGCTTCTTCTTTACTGAGAAGCCCTTCAGGTTATGTCAATATAGGACTCGTTTTACATTGGATATTGATACTTTTGTACCGGTTTCCTCCAGCATCTTCTCAAGCTCCTTTTCGGTTGTTCTGGGATTGATTTGCACTTTTCGCACCAAAGTACGTTAATCTCTAGGAGACAGAACCAGTCTCCTTCCTGAGTGGTATGACGATTGTGTGGTCCCATGGTGTTTATAATAGCGTACTATTGTTTGTACAGATGAACGTGGTACCTTCAGGCGTTTGAAAATTGCTTCCAAGGATGAACCAGACTTGTGGAGGGCTACATTTTCTCCTGAGGTCTAGACTGATTTCTTTTGATTTTCCCATGTCAAGCAAAGAGGCAATGAGTTTGAAGGTAGGCCTTGAAATACATCCACAGGTACACCTCCAATTGACTCAAATTAGGTCAATTAGCTTTAGAAGTTTCTGATAGGCTATGACATCATTTTCAGGAATTTACTAAGCTGTTTAAGGGCACAGTCAACTTAGTGTATGTAAACTTCTGACCCACTGGAATTGTGATAGTGAATTATAAGTGAAATAATTTGTGGAGTGGTTGAAAAACTAGTTTTAATGACTCCAACCTAAGTGTATGTAAACGTCCGACTTCAACTGTGTGTGTGTGTATGTATATACACACACGTTTATTTATATATATTTTTTTAAGTCAAAGGGTTGCAATACTTTCCGAATGCACTGTATTAGCAACCCATCCGAGTTGTTGTATCTGTAGATTCTCACTAAGTTTCTAAAATAGATTTTAAATCTCGGTGACATATGGAACCGCTATCAGGTGCACTGCTTAGAATGGTGTTTTCTGGCAAATGTTTGAAAATTATATTTTATTGGCAGCTTCATTACATGAGTTGCATGTTGTGTTTTAACTTCTTAGAACTACCCCTCCCGGACGCGGGAGAATTGTCATCAACTACACTAATTAGCATAACGCAACGGACAATCTTCCTAGAAAATATTCATATTCATGAAATCACAAGTGAAATATTGTGAAACACAGCTTAGCCTTTTGTTAATCACCCTGTCATCTCAGATTTTGAAATTATGCTTTACAGCCAAAGCAAGACAAGCATTTGTGTAAGTTTATCGATAGCCTAGCATAGCATTATGTCCAGCTAGCAGCAGGCAGCTTGGTCACGAAAATCAGAAAAGCAATCAAACCTTTGATGAGCTTCGGATGTTTTCACTCACGAGACTCCCAGTTAGACAGCAAATGTTCATTTTGTTTCATAAAGATTATTTTTATAGCCGAAATACCTCTGTTTGTTCTTCACGTTTTGTTGAGAAATCCACCGGAAATTGCGGGCACAACAACGCCGAAAAATATTCCAAATTAGATCCATTATATCGACAGAAAAATGGCAAACATTTTTTATAATCAATCCTCAAGGTGTTTTTCAAATATCTATTCGATAATATATCAACCGGGACAATTGGCTTCTTAGTAGGAGCGAGAGGAGCAATGGCCGCCTTTGTCTATTACGCACCAATCACTCAGAGCTACCAGCTGACCAATGACGCAATGTTGACGTTCACGCTCATTTTTCAAAATAAAAGCCTGAAACTATGTCTTGTGACTGTAGACACATTAGGGAAGCCATAGAAAAAGGAATCTGGTTGATATCCCTTTCAATGCTCAATAGGGAGGCATAGGAACGCAGAGGTTTCAAAATAAGAGTCACTTCCTGATTGGATTTTTCTCAGGCTTTCGCCTCTAATATCAGTTCTGTTATACTCACAGACAATATTTTTACAGTTTAAGAAACTTTAGAGTATTTTCTATCCTAAGCTGTCAATTATATGCATATTCTAGCATCTTGTCCTGAGAAATAGCCCGTTTACTATGGGAACATTATTTTTCCAAAAATGAAAATACTGCTCCATAGTCTCAAGAGGTTCAGATGAATTACCATAATCTAAATGTGATTTCTGTATTTCTGAGCACCATGGTTAGACACCCTAATGGGTTATACATCCAATGGTTATGGGTCCGGTACAATTCTCAAATGGCCGGTAAATTATAATCTTCCCGGTCACGTTTTCCTGTGCCACAATGGAAACCCACGCTGTGGGTGCGTGGTCAGGTTGAGCAGTGAGAGGTAGAAACAGTAATTAAACTGCTCTGTCTAAGTCAGGGTAATTAACAATTAGTTAAGATGCCTCCCACCAACAGCTTTTAATTATACATATTTATTAAAGCTCCAAAAACACCCAGTACTCACACACAGTCATTTGCACAGCCTAGCGGCCCACAGTGGTGAGCACAGGCACACACACCTGTCAGTATTATTCTCTGATGAAGTGAGAGACAACAGGTACTTACGTTGGCCCCAGCGGCCAGTACGAGGGTTCAGATAGTTTGGGTAGAGCCCGTTGGGTCGGTCCATTTTGGCCAGCAGCTTCCGTATGTGCATTACCTGTCAGGGTTAGAGGAGACATGAATCTCTCTTACCCAGGAGAACACACAGACACTAAGCCTGGAAAGCCACTAGTGGGCTTTATAGATCTCCACCATCGTTTGGGCTTGATGTGTACAGGTGTGGCCAAAAGTTTTGAGAATGACAAATATTAATTTTCAAAGTCTGCTGCCTCAGTTTGTATGATGGTAATTTGCATATACTCCAGAATGTTATGAAGAGTGATCAGATGTATTGCAAAGTCCCTCTTTGCCATACAAATTAACTGAATCCCCAAAAAACATTTCCACTGCATTTCTGCCCTGCCACAAAAGGACCAGCTGACATCATGTCAGTGATTCT
The DNA here is from genome assembly GCF_013265735.2 of Oncorhynchus mykiss. Lineage (NCBI taxonomy): Eukaryota > Metazoa > Chordata > Actinopteri > Salmoniformes > Salmonidae > Oncorhynchus > Oncorhynchus mykiss. Next base: position 65,881,854 of record NC_048567.1, read on the forward strand.
CTCGTTAACTTCTCATGGTAAAGGGGACGCTTGCGTCCCACTTGGCCAAAAACCAGGGAAAATGCAAATAAATTGATATAAAAATCGAACTTTCATTAAATCACACATGTAAGATACTCAATTAAAGCTACACTCGTTGTGAATCCAGCCAACATGTCAGATTTTAAAAAGTATTTTTCAGCGAAAAACTGATGATAGCACAACAGTAAACAAAAAGGGTAGCATATTTCAACCCTGCAGGCGCTACACAAAACGCAGAAATAAAATATAACACATGCCTTACCTTTGACGAGCTTCTTTTGTTGGCACTCCAATGTCCCATAAACATCACAATTGGTCCTTTTGTTTGATTCATATTTCCAAAATGTCAATTTATTTGTCACGTTTGATCCAGAAAAAAACAGCTTCCAAAATGCGCAAGTCACTACAAAATATTTCAAAAGTTGCCTATAAAACTTTTCCAAAATATTTCAAACTACTTTTGTAATAGAACTTTAGGTATTTTTAAATGTTAATAATCGATCAAATTGAAGACGGGTCTATCTGTGTTCAATACAGGAACACAACAAACCAAGCTACTTTTCAAGTCTTGCGCAACTCTCAACAGTGTTACGCAGTCCTAGTTGGCCCTACTTCTTCATTGCACAAATGAATAACCTCAACCAAATTCCAAAGAATGGTGACATCCAGTGGAAGCGGTAGGAACTGAAAACAAGTTCCTAAGAAATATCGTTTGCCAATGAGAACTCAGTGAAGAGACCTACAAAAAATATATTCTGAACGGTTAGTCCTCTGAGTTTTGCCTGCTACATAAGTTCTGTTATACTCACAGACATGATTCAAACAGTTTTAGAAACTTCTGAGTGTTTTCTATCCAAATCTACTAATAATATGCATATCTTATATTCTTGGCATGAGTGGCAAGACATTGGGCACACTATTTATCCAAAAGTGAAAATGCGGCCCCCTATACCTCAAGAAGTTAACACAGGTGTGAGTGTTGACGAGGACAAGGCAGGAGATCATTCTGTCATGCTGATTGAGTTCGAATAACAGACTGGAAGTTTCAAAAGGAGGGTGGTCCTTGGAATCATTTTTCTTCCTCTGTCAATCATGGTTACCTGCAAGGAAACATGTGCAGTCATCATTGCTTTGCACAAAAAGGGCTTCACAGACAAGGATATTGCTGCCAGTAAGACTGCACCTAAATCAACCATTTATTGGATCATCAAGAACTTCAAGGAGAACGGTTCAATTGTTGTGAAGAATGCTTCAGGGTGCCCAAGAAAGTCCAGCAAGCGCCAGGACAGTCTCGTAAAGTTAATTCAGCTGCGGGATCGGGGCACCACCAGTACAGAGCTTGCTCAGGAATGGCAGCAGGCAGCTGTGAGTGCATCTGCACGCACAGTGAGGCGAAGACTTTTGGAGGATGGCCTGGTATCAAGAAGGGCAGCAAAGAAGCCACTTCTCTCCAGGAAAAACATCAGGGACAGACTGATATTCTGCAAAAGGTACAGGGATTGGACTGCTGAGGACTGGGGTAAAGTCATTTTCTCTGATGAATCCCCTTTCCGATTGTTTGGGGCATCCGGAAAAAAGTTTGTCCAGAGAAGACAAGGTGAGCCTGTGTCATGCCAACAGTAAAGCATCTTGAGACCATTCATGTGTGGGGTTGCTTCTCAGCCAAGGGAGTGGGCTCACTCACAATTTTGCCTAAGAACACAGCCATAAATAACACATCCTCCAAGAGCAACTTCTCCCAACCATCCAGGAACAGTTCGGTCACGAGCAATGCCTTTGCCAGCATGATGGGGCACCTTGCCATAAGGCAAAAGTGATAACTAAGTGGCTCGGGGAACAAAACATTGATATTTTGGGTCCATGGCCAGGAAACTCCCCAGACCTTAATCCCATTGAGAACTTGTGGTCAATCCTCAAGAGGCGGGTGGACAAACAAAAACCCACAAATTCTGACAAACTCCAAGCATTGATTATGCAAGAATGGGCTGCCATCAGTCAGGATGTGGTCCAGAAGTTAATTGACAGCATGCCAGGCCGGATTGCGGAGGTCTTGAGAAAGAAGGGTCAACACTGCAAATATCGACTCTTTGCATCATTAAAAGCCTTTGACACTTATGAAATGCTTGTAATTATACTTCAGTATTCCATAGTAACATCTGACAAAAATATCTAAAGACACTGAAGCACCAAACTTTGTGGAAATAATTTTGTCATTCTCAAAACTTTTGGCTACGACTGTACAGTCAGTAATACACTCGTGTCCCCCGGTGACCGGTTCATTCATCTTTTTTTTATCCCGTCAGGCTGCAAAGGCTTTGATTTCCTCCTGAACTACATTTAAGAGCGATAACGGGGTATGCAACACCTAGGACTAGCATTCCTAAGCATTAGCCACTCTAGCATGGTGGTGGAAAGTGGTGTCTTCACTGACATTTTCAACCTCTCCTGACGGGCCGCCCGTCAGCAAGACAAAGGAGAAGATCGTGGACTATTGGAAAAGGGCCAAACACGCCCCCATTCACATCAACGGAGCTGTAGTGGAGCAGGTTGAGAGTTTCAAGTTCCTTGGTGTTCACATCACCAACAAACTATCATTGTTCAAACACACTAAGACAGTCACGAAGAGGGCACAACAAACCCCCCCCCCTCCAGGAGACTGAAAAGATTTGGCATGGTTCCCCCAGATCCTCAAAGTTCTACAGTTGCACCATTGAGAGCATCCTGACAGGTTGCATCACCGCCTGGTATGGCAACAGCTCGGCATCCGACCGTAAGGTACTAGAGGGTAGAGCGTACAGCCCAGTACATCACCGGGGCCAAGCTTCCTACCATCCAGGACCTCTATACTAAGCAGTGTCAAGGAAAGCCCAAAAAATGGTCAAAGGCTCCAGTCACCCAAGTCATAGACTGTTCTCTTTGCTACCACACGGCAAGCGGTACCGGAGCACCAAGTCTATATCCAAAAGGCTCTTTAACAGCTTCTACCCCCAAGCCATAAGACTGCTGAACAATTAATAAAATGGCCACCTGGACTATTTGAATTGACCGCACCCCTTTGTTTTTACACTGCTGCTGCTCGCTGTTTATTATCTATGCATAGTCCCTTTACCCCTACCTACAAGTAAAAATTAACTCGACTAACCGGTACCCCCTGTATATAACCTCATTATTGTTATTTTATTGTGTTACTAAATAAAGTAAAAAATGAAAATATTTTATTTACTCTATTTTCTTCAAACTGCATTGTTGGTTAAGGGCTTGTAAGATATCACCTGTTGTATTCGGCGCATATGGCAAATAAAATTAGATTTTCCCCCTTCTCGTCATTAAATCTAGTTGAGGAAATCGAAGCCTTGCAGCCTGAATGAAGAATGTTTAATGTACAAACTGGTCACATGGGGAAAAGAGTGCATTACCTTCTGTAATCAAGCCCAGATGATAGTGGAGATCAAAAAAGCCCACTAGCGGCTGCTCAGGCTACCAGACACCCACTCTGACACACACACACACACACACACACCAGTACTAAGGAGGTGTCTCACCTTCTGATAGTATGCAGGGTTCCCGGTGAGGTAAGTGAGGTGGACAAATTCCATGTGGAGGGTTCCAAACTCTGCTAGGATACTACTGCCTGCTGACGCCCAGCCCCAGTTACGACCCACACCACTGAACACAGGGAGAACAGACACACTTTGAATCATTAAATACAGAATCATGCTGAAATGAGATTGTTGCAGTTGGGGACGTAGATCTAGGGTTGCGTTGTGATCCGAGACTGACCTCTTGAGGTTGACCATGGCCCAGGGGATGCCTGTGGGAGTGTTGAAGGCTGGGAGCAGCTTCTCAGCCAACTGAACCGCCTTCACCTTAAACACCTAGAGACAGAGAGGGCGAATGAAAGTTGAGAAAAAGCTTCAGAAGGAGAGGAAACATACTTACGAGACGTAACAATACAGCAGTTTACATGGGACAAAGAAATATCACAAAGCATCTGAGCTGGTTTACAGGAGGCTCAGATCTCTTCTCTTCTCAGAGACGACTAGAATAACCGGACACACACGCATGAAGAATGCACAACTACACTACATGACCAAAAGTACGTGGACACCTGCTCAACAAACATCTCATTCCAAAATCATGGGCATTAATATGGAGTTGGCCCCCCTTTGCAGCTGTAACAGCCTCCACTCATCTGGGAAGGCTTTCCACTAGATGTTGGAATATTGTTGCGGGGACATTAGTGGGGTCGGGCGATAGGTCTGGCTCGCAGTCAGCGTTCCAATTCATCCCAAAGGTGTTCAAAGGTGTTCAATGGGATTGAGGTCAGGGCTCTCAGTCAAGTTCTTCCACAACGATCAAGACGAACCATTTCTGCATGGGCCTCGCTTTGTGCACGGGGGCATTGTCATGCTGAAACAGGAAAGGGCCTTCCCCAAACTGTTGCCACAAAGATGGATGCACAGAATAATCTAGAATCTCATTGTATGCTGTAGCGTTAAGATTTCCCTTCACTGGAACTAACGGGCCTAGCCCGAACCATGAAAAACAGCCCAGACAATTTTTCCTCGTCCACCAAACTTTACAGTTGGCACTATGCATTTAGCATTTTTCTGGCATCCGCCAAACCCAGATTTGTCTGTCGGACTGCCAGGTGGTGAAATGTGATTCATCAATCCAGAGAAAGCGTTTCCACTGCTCCAGAGTCCAATGACAGCAAGCTTTACACCACTCCAGCTGACGCTTGGCATTGCGAATGGTGATCTTAGGGTTAAGTACTGCTGCCTGGCCAAGGAAACCCATTTCATGATGCCTGCGATGAACAGTTATTGTGCTGACGTTGCTTCCAGAGGCCATTTGGAACTCAGTAGTGAGTGTTGCAACCGTGGACAGACAATTTTTATGCGCTTCAGCACTCGGCGGTCCTGTTCAGTGAGTTGTGTGGCCTACCACGTCGCGGCTGAGTTGTTGTTGCTCCTAGACATTTCCACTTCACAATAACAGCACTTACAGTTGACTGGGGCAGCTCTAGCAGTGCAGAAATTGTACAAACTGACTTGTTGGAAAGGTTGCATCCTATGATGGTGCTACGTTGAAAGTCACTGAGCTCTTCAGTAAGGCCATTCTACTGTGAATGTTTGTCTATGGAGAATGCATGGCTGTGTGCTTGATTTTATATACCCGTCAGAAACAGGTGTGGCTCAAATAGCGGAATCCACTCATTTGAAGGGGTGTCCACATACTTTGGTACATGTAGTGTACTTCAGGGGTCAAATAGCTACATGAAATCAAATAGCTTAATTATCCTTACTATGAATTTATTAAAACAATTCCATACAGCTTAGAAGAACCCCCCTGGCTTTGACTCTCATTGGTTAACAAGCTCTCCCTCTCGCTCTCTCCATCCCTCTATCATGATTAGATGTGAGGCCAGGTTGGCAGGCCGGGTCAGTCGGCAGTATTCCCAGATTGCAGATTTGGAACTCTGGCTGGCTGGTCGTAGTGCTGACTAATCTGCTGCTCCCACCTATCCTCTAATTTAGGAGCTGATCCTGTTATTACACATGAGTATATGAGCCCTGGTCTCACTGGGATAGACCCGCAGGACCACTCAGCCTGCCAGGGAGCGAGCACACACACACACACACACACACACACACACACACTATAAAAAATAAAAACACTAACAAACAATGATCTAGGCAAAAAAATGAAATGCAATTTCACGTGCAACACAGATCAAAACACTTGGGTAAACTGTTAGAATCATTATTTATAATTATTTATAATAAGAAGCAAAAAGTGGAAAGTAGCATTGTTCGTGTTCGCATTTCACCTAACAGAACAGAACCCAAACATAGTGAATCTAACAGCGAGGAGGAGGAACTGCAGTATTTGAGTGCCATGGCGTTGGTGTGTGGGAAGCAGCCGCAAAAGGAGAAAAAAACTGAGTTAACTATAAAAACGAACATTACACCTAAAATGCGTTTCATAATACTGCATGCGATTTGGATCTCTGCACATTTCAATATTTTGATTTCGATGTGAATTAGATTAATTGTGCAGCCCTAACACACATTGAGGCACACAAACACACACTCTCAATCATCTCTCTCTCTGGGGGAGTATGCCACTGTGTACATGTAATGGAGTCCCATAAAATGATCAGAAGGTATACTGTGAAATCTGGTGAATGAGCCTGTTTAGGAAGAAGGACCTCAAAGGCTCCAGGGAGAGACAGGATTAGGTCAACTCACGATTCTACGTCTATGGGGTTTACACCGTTTATTACTTCGCTAATTATTGTTTATCTTAATCCTGTGTCATTCCTTAATTATTTGTCATATACTATATTCTATGGTATCAGGCCTCAGAAACAAGCTTGGAAAACCATGGGACTGTGTTCTTGGGAATTTATCCACAACTGCGTAACTGAATTTACTAATCAAGCAATTGAGCTACAGTTTTACCTGAGCTCAGGCCATTCTAGCCAATCAAGATTGTATGCCCTCCAACTTAACCAATTAAATTGCATGATTATCTTCTATATGACCTAGCTGATTCTCTCACATCCATACTATTCATATGCAGTCCCTCCCTCCCTCGGTGCAATGGCAGCCGGCCAGTGTGACAGAGGGAGCGGTGTTCTGCATTTGATGGGCTCCATGTTTGACAATATGAAAGTGAGTCAAGCGCTCCCCAGCGAGACAGACACAGCCTCGGCTCACAGCACCAAGCTGAAAGACATAGCAAAGTAGAGCACAGCATACATGATAAACCAGGGAGAGCACGCAAGATGGAGGGAGGGAGAAAGGGAGGAAAAATATGTATTGTAGAGACCGCTGTCTAGCTGCAGTATGTCAGTGTCCCAGCTCATTATCTTACATTACAAGACCTGCTCCCTTCTCCTGTTTTCTCTCTGCAATCAGCTTGCTCTCTGTGTTTCCCGCCCCAGTCTCTCTGTTGCTCCCCCATCGCTCGCTCTCCCCATTGTTTCTCTCTCTGCGGAGAGGTTATTACTCTGTACAGGCTGTTAGCTGTTGTCCTCCTGGTCTAAACAGTAGAGCGCCAGCAGCTTTCACCGAAACTACATATACCAGAGGTAATAGCACCTTTCACCTAATCTACATATACAAGACACTAGGATATTTGTATTTATTTTATTTTCATTTCTTATTCTTATGGTCGAGTCACAATATATACATTGATCTTTTAAAATGTTTCTTTAAATAAGCTTCGTTAATACAATTAAAATATAAAATTCACTGCATTTCTAAGTCAGCCATAATCAAATGAATTCAGTGCTTATGAAGTTATACCTAGGTTAAATATAAGCCTCCCTTACCCATAAGACCAACTAATAATGTAATTATTTTATCAAAATAGTTAAATCTGCTTTTTTGCTATCACTGATATGGCTTTCAAGTCGGTCTTTGTTACAAATTTAACCAGAACCATGCATGTTTCAGTCTCCATATGACCCATTCTGTTGGACCAAAAACTCAAATACAAATAGTGAGTTGAAACCGTTTGTCAGAGAGGAAGAAGTGATCTCTGGTCTTGGGGGAGGGGCTTGGAGCGTGTATAAATGAAAGGTGCACACAGCAAAGAATGGAGCGAAAGGGGATGAGACCAAAAAGACATGAACAAGCGGACATAGTGGTTCTGCCATTAAAAGTTTCAAGCTTGCTCCGACCGTTCGTGGTAGATAGAGGCATTCTGTCATTGCACCACAATACCACAGGGGGAGTTAGAACGCTGATCTATCAGTAGTCTAAATTGTGCCACAAAATGACTATCTTGTCATAAATTAATGGAGGCGTTTTCAGTCTAAGAGTCCTCTCTTCTCTGGCACTAGATTTGTGCATCAGGCAACAATGACAAACTGTCAGTGGTCCTGGAGTTAAGAGAGAACTTGGGTAAATACAATGGGGGAATTACACTTGACATGTGGAATGACGATTTTTGAAAAATAGGCATGGTGGGCTTTTGGTTTCTCTCCCTCTAAAAACCGAAATAAATAATTATAATTAACAAACTGTTTTTATTTACCACAGTGTGAAAGACTGATAGAAAGTCCTTCTTTGCTGATGAAGATATCGTTATTTTTTAAACAAGCCATAGAAAGTTGATTGCAATTTCAGTTTAATCCACCAGAAAAGACAAAACAAATAATCCAACAAATAGTGTGGTTAAACTTAGATATACTAATTGATAAAAAAAAAAAAACATACGTTATTAATTGGAACCTTTATCAAGTGGAAGGGAGGAAAAGTAAGGAAGTTGTCTGTGGGTCCTGCATTAAAGACTATAATTGGTTAAAGAAAATTGTGATAAATAAAAATATACCTGTTTCATTTAAGGACCAAAAAAATGACAGTATAGATTGCAAAATAGTTGGGAAGAGATTTGAGATGTCGCGATTCAATGGCACATGGTTTATGAACTGACAGATCATTTTCTGTTCCTCCTGAAAGCCTTAATCTGCTCACTTAAATGAACAGAGATCCTGGTCATGGTGCTACAGTATGTTGTTATAGCATCAAAGTGAGGACAATCGGCATTCTGATGTATACTTATGGCTTAAGCTGCAAGTCACACCTTTCAAGTACTCCTCACCTCACCCCAAACTCCCCCCTTAACACAGTTACCATTCAAAAATGAGCTATTTATAAAAAATAAACATAAATGACATTGCGACCAAAGAAAACAGACAAAATGGACAAAGTTCTCATCAAGCCCTGTTCCAGGGTTAGGACTGTAACCACCAGAGGACTAGAAAAAGAGATTGTGAACTCTGCAAACAACATTTCCACTCTGAGAATGGTAAATTACTACTTAATACATTCATTCCATACATTGGAATACAAAAGAGGCCATCCACTCAGGATGGACTATTAGCCGGACAATACACTTGCCAAGAAGGAGGGGGGGGGGGGGGAGCATTGTAATTGTATAAAAGCCCCTTAGATTATATTTCTCTGTAACGTCTTACATCTCTAAATCAGTATCACAGACCAGATTTGCCCTAACGAAAAATGCCCCTTAGATATTAATTTAGAATCCTTAATTAGATCTACAGGGACATTTTATTGACTTGCAAGTATTTTCATTCAGAAGCCACCTCTTAATGAGTTCCGAGAGCCGTGCCATACCAATTATTATTGGATTATTCACCATGGCAACCACTTGTTAGTATAAAATGGGAAATTATGTGCAATTGATTTTTTTTTATCGAATTCAATAATATATTTGTAGCACTGTAGATGCTGTGTTTTTATTTACAGTAGTGATGGACAGCTGGAGGCATTTTGTTTTTCACAAGCGTAGCAGGCTGTGAATTTTGTAAACAAGGTTCCCATGGATGGGCTATTAGCAAGACAATAGACTTCAACCTTTTATAAAGGATAGTCTAATAGCTCGGCTACTGTCGGTGTGAAAAGAAATCGCCCCCAACTTGCAATGTATTAAGTACTCTAAAGTTGTACATTTCTAACTCTAAACCTCATGCAACCGGAAAATGTTGGATCAAGCATATATTGTACCGTATTTGCTCAACATATTTATGCTTTCGTTAATAAAAAAATGATAAAAATGCGAATTAAAAATGCAGATGGAGGGAATAAATATCACTGAATGACAGAGCATGGGGACTGGTCTTTATAAATCAGATTTTTATGTGGAAATGTAAGGTTTAATTTGCTCTTCACTCGCAGTCACTTAGTAGCCTAGACCTACACCCGACCGGTCACGTTGTACAGCGCCATCTTTTCCTATCTGAAACCCTCAATTAAATAGTTTTAGCCGTGATTGTAAAATTAAAATCAAGGCTCCATTTCTTATTTAGTTTGTAACTAAAATGCTTGACTGTAATTAAAGACATGGATGACTTGTATGCTGTGTGATGACATGCACAAATTAAATGAGTGACTGATGTACTGTATATTTAAGCAGGCCTTTATGTCAATAAGTAAGTTACGCTAAAACAGCTACAGTAACAAATGCATTTTTGTTTTCTTGGAATAGAAACACGTTGTCCAGTGCCATATCTTCCTAACGGAAACCCTTAGGCCTACAGTACCACAGCTACATTAAGAAATACATTTCAATTTTTCTTGGAATAGAAAAAAAACAGTATTCAAATTAAGCTACATTTCTAAAAATCAATCCCATATTGTCTGTTCTATTCAAGGCTCCCTTTGACTTGACACAGTGGTTGCATTAAGGAGTCTATGCCTTTCAGCGGAATGTTGTCGAGGGGTTCCGCTAGCGGAACGCCTGTGCTAGAAAGGTTAAATAACGTGCCATAGAAATTTGCGGCAGCCAGCATGCTGTGCTGTAGTACGACACAACTTTTAAAGGAAGAACCACTGTAAATGGCCATGAAAAAATACAATAAACAATTCTTGCGATACAGGCATTTTGAATATCGCACCAAAACCTATATTCTATTAAATGAAATTCAGTCAATATTGCCCAGCCCTACCAGAGGCGCTAGCACCTTTGAAGTAAACTACATATCCCAGAGGACCAAGCACCGTTCAGGAGAGAAAAGAAGGAGAGGGGCAGAGTGAAGGAGAGGAGAGGGGCAGAGTGAAAAATTAAGTAATGAAACTGACCGAATGGAGAAAGAGAAGGGAAAGAAGAGGAGAGAGGGGGAGAGCAGAGGAGTACACATCATCCATCACTGCATGGCAGGGCTAGTTCTCTGGCATGCACACACACATGGAATAAAGGACTCAAAGAGCTATGACCCAATGGACGAACGATATACCCCCTCCCAACCACAACGCTCCTCCAGCCTCAACATCTCCGATTCCCTACCACACCCAGCCTCAACATCTCTCTGATTCCCTACCACAACATCTCCGATTTCCTACCACACCCAGCCTCAACATCTCTCCGATTGCCTACCACACCCAGCCTCAACATCTCTCCGATTCCCTACCACAACATCTCTGATTCCCTACCACACCCAGCCTCAACATCTCTCTGATTCCCTACCACACCAATCCTCCAGCCTCTGCAGAATTATCACCATTTATTCAGAGAGGGAAAGAGGGAGAGGTGAGAGTAACGTCAGAGAGTGAATGAGAAGAGGACAGTGGAAGTTAAGCAAGCGAGTGAAGGAAAGGAGGGGAGGAGAGATGAGCACTAAGAGGGAGCATGGAGCGCAGCCAGAGATCTGCTCCTGTTAGACGAGGAGCATGGGGCCGGCAGAGAGGCCGAAACGCATGGCTGGAGCTCAATTCCACCACTCGCATTCCTCTAATAGGAGCAGGGAGAGGGGGATGACTGATACAGCAGGGGAGAGAGACAGAAAGAGGGGGAGAGAGCGAGGGGGGGGGGGGGGACAGGAGGAGGATTTGTGGTCATTTTCATTAGAGCTAGAGGGCAGATAAGAATGTTGGGAGGTGTGTGTGTTCATTAACATGGTGCACCTCAAGTGTTATTTCCCAGGCGACCATCTCTAACCTGTGGGCCCTCATCACTCCCCAGATGGCTAATTAAAGACTCTATCCCCTTTTCTCTTCCTCTCCTTGCTTTCACTCCCTTTGCGTTCCTAATCTGAGCCTATCTTTCATTTTGCTCTCCCCTGCCTCTGCTTCTCTACCTCTTTTGCATTCTGTTCAGCTGAACAAAGTCTGGTGCTTCATCAACAGCCTGTCAAATACCCCCCCACACACACACAGTAAACCCTCCCCCGCCTCCCACAATTGACAGACACAGCAAAGACTCCCCCCTTTGCAGACACACACACACACACACACACACACACACACACACACACACACACTGTAAACTAATCCCAGGTGAATAGTTACCTCCTGTCCTGAGAGGTAATAGGCGGCAAGCAGTCCTCCAATGAAGCGGATGTTGACCTCGAAGACAGACACCTCAGCGTTCTGAGGAAACAGAGGAGAGGGGGATCAATCAGAGACAGAGCACAGTACTGCCAGAGCAGCCTTGCACCAAAAACACATACTATATACTGCACAGTAACACTAACACCAGTTTGTAATGGCACACATTCCTAAATTCAACTAGCCTACTATTCAGACCAACACTAACACCAAATTCATGTGTCAGACTAATAAAAAATAAGAAATGTACCTTTCCAAGTACTACCACAAATACAAACTTGTTCCCTGTGTAATACCCTCAACGTTCTCTCGAACAACCTGAATGGGCTGTAAATCCAACTGTCACCCTGGGAGAGTGGAGAAAGAGGTGGAGTGGGGAGGCAGCCCTGTCAGCTCCGCTACACATTTCCAACAACATTTAGGAGCCAGGTGCAGAGCGCCGTCGTAAAACATCCTGTGTTAGAAAGTCTGCGGTTCGTCAGGTTATGCACACTACTGCACAACACAAAATGTGATAGCTGCCATATGGGTGATGCGCGCGCGCACACACAGTACCAAAAAAGAGAAGTGTCATTCAGGTGACTGAAAACCTCAACGCAGTAACTATAAGTCATTCTGGTTATGCAGAAAAATCAGAAACGTAACAATCATACAGTCATTCAGGTGTCTCAATTCATGTCATTCATGTGACTCCTGTAAACACAATGTGTAAGAATGAGAATACTGAAAGACTTCATACAAAGTAGACGTGAGAAGTCAGAAATGTTCTTTCCTCACCCCTGCAGTATTTCAACTCCTTTGAAATACGATGTGGCTTTTCATATTCAAAAGAATCTTGCATGAATCATTTAACATATGTCAGAATTTTCCTTTAAACCATTTTAAATTGTGAATGAGGAATGTTACTCCATATTAAAATCAGGTTAATCAAATCCAAGTGGGACATCATGTACTAGGCCTAATTCATCTCCCACAGTGCTATCCATTCACATCAAATCTTACTTTAAACTCAGGTTTATTCATTCCGATCCCAGCATTGACTAACAGACTACATTAATTCAGTCGTATCAATTAAATCTGACTGCATTCAGAGTCATCCATCACTACAGGGTGGTCTAGTACAGGCCTTGCAGGAGCCATCCAGCTTTCGATGACTCACTACAAAGGACACGCCAACATGGCAGCTATTTAATCATTAATTATTAGAGGCTTTAACAAACACGCACACACACACACGTGTTTTTCACAATCCTGACATTTAATCCTAGTAAAAATGACCTGTTTTAGGTCAGTTAGGATCATCACTTTATTTTAAGAATGTGAAATGTCAGAATAATAGTAGAGATCATTTGATTTATTTCAGCTTTTATTTCTTTCATCACATTCCCAGTGGGTCAGAAGTTTACATACACTCAATTGGTATTTGGTAGCATTGCCTTTAAATTGTTTAACTTGGGTGAACAGTTTTAGGTAGCCTTCCACAAGCTTCCCACAATAAGTTGGGTGAATTTTGGCCCATTCCGCCTGACAGAGCTGGTGTAACTGAATCAGGTTTGTAGGCCTCTGTGCTCGCACATGCTTTTTCAGTTCTGCCCACAGATCTTCTATAGGGTTGACTTCAGGGCTTTGTGACGGCCAGTCCAATACATTGACTTTGTCCTTTGTCCTTAAGCCATTTTGCCACAACTTTGGAAGTATGCTTGGGGTCATTGTCCATTTGGAAGACCCATTCGCGACCAAGCTTTAACTTCCTGACTGACGTCTTGAGATGTTGCCTCAATATATCCACATAATTTCCCTCCCTCATTACGCCACCTATTTTGTGAAGTGCACCAGTCCCTCCTGTAGCAGAGCACCCACACAACATGATGCTGCCACTCCCGTGCTTGAAGGTTGGGATGGTGTTCTTCGGCTTGTAAGCCTCCCCCTTTTCCTCCAAACATAACAATGGCCATTATGGCCAAACAGTTCTATTTTTGTTTCGTCAGACCAGAGGACAGTTCTCCAAAAATGATGATCTTTGTCCCCATGTGCAGTTGCAAGCCGTAGGCTGGCTTTGTTATGGCGTTTTGGAGCAGTGGCTTCTTCCTTGCGGAGCAGCCTTTCAGGTTATTTCGATATACGACTCGTTTTACTGTGGATATATATACACTTTTGTACCGGTTTCCTCCAGCATCTTCACAAGGTCCTTTGCTGTTGTTCTGGGATTGATTTGCATTTTTCTCACCAAAGTACGTTCATCTCTAGGAGACAGAACGTGTGTGTTTATACTTGCGTACTATTGTTTGTACAGATGAATGTGGTAAACTTGTCTACAAATACATCCACAGGTACACCTCCAATTGACTCAAATGATGTCAATTAGCCTATCAGTAGCTTCTAAAGCATCACAATTTTCTGTAATTTTCCAAGCTGTTTAAAGGCACAGTCAACTTAGTGTATGTAAACTTCTGACCCACTGGAATTGTGATACAGTGAAATAATCTGTAAACAACTGTTGGAAATTTGTGGAGTGGTTGAAAAACAAGTTTAAATGACTACAACCTAAGTGTATGTAAACTTCCATTAAAAACCAGCCATTTCCAGCTACAATAGTCATTTACAACATTAACCTCTCTGGGATCGTTCGGGACGCTAGCATCCCACCTCGCCAACAGCCAGGGAAATTGCAGGGCGCCAAATTCAAAACAACAGAAATCTCATAATTAAAATTCCTCAACCATACAAGTAGTTTACACAATTTTAAAGATACACTTCTCGTTAATCCAACCACAGTGTCCGATTTCAAAAAGGCTTTTCGGCGACAGCAGAACACATGTTAGGTCAGCAAATAGTCAGAGAAAGCATTCAGCCATTTTCCAACCAAAGAGGTGTCAGAAAAAGCAGAAATATAGATAAAATTAATCACTAACCTTTGACGATCTTCATCAGATGACACTCCCAGGACT